>NW_021911287.1:0-517 GCF_006229205.1 Suricata suricatta | reverse complement strand
TGTGCATGTGTGTGTCAGTGGGGTGTGAGTGCACAGGCTGTGTTTGCATGTGTGTGTATGTTTGTCAGTGGGGTGTGAGTGTGCAGGCTGTGTGTGCATGTGTATGCACGTGTGTGTGGGTGTATGTGCATATGTGTTTCAGCAGAGTGTGAGTGTGCAGGCTGTGTGTCCACATGCGTGTTTGTGTGTCAGTGGGGTATGAGTGTGCAGGCTGTGTGTGCATGTGTGTGTGTGTCAGCCAGGTGTGAGTGTGTGGGCTGTGTGTGCACGTGTGTGCATGTGTGTCAGCCGGGTGTGAGTGTGCACGTGTACGTGCGTGCACCAGGGTGCAGGGGTTGCATCGCCTTGGCCCCGTCCTTCAGGCGAGCTCTGGGCAATCAGTCTGAGTTCACTGCTTCAACTGCGTCCAGCAATCAGAGCACTCCTGATGGAGACCTGATCATCAGCTCAGAGTCTTTTAAAAATATACTCATTACTTATCAAGCTTGACCTTGAATTCCACTTTCATTTCTGAAGG
>NW_021911286.1:0-518 GCF_006229205.1 Suricata suricatta | reverse complement strand
GGATATATGGGAAGGGGATAAGGGTATAGTTTTGCAACTTTTCCATAATCCTGGAATACTTCCAAATAAATAGACAGATCAGGATTTTATCCACAGCTCGAGGTGGTGCTTACATCCACACACACATAATGAAACCAGAGACTAGACGCAATGGCTAAGTGCATAACGCTGTTAAATTCCAAAGCCAAGACTTAAGCCCTCACCTTCCAGCTTCCAGAGCAATGCACTCGTCCTCTCAGATGCTGCTTCTGATCTTCCCCTTCTCTTCTCAAATAGTTTCCCTGCTAAAGGAGATACTGCTGTTCCTGGGTCCCCTGCCACTGGCTCCTCCACTGTCCCTTCCCTACACACACACACACACACACACACACACACACACACACACGGCATCCTGGACTGTTATTCAGAGCTGATGCCCCCACGTCACCACTCTGAGATACAGAATCACAGATCACAGACAGCTGGAGCTGGAATAAAGCATGAGCGTGTACAGATTTTTCTAGACACTAATAACACCA
>NW_021911285.1:0-518 GCF_006229205.1 Suricata suricatta | reverse complement strand
AGAGAGAGAGGGAGACACAAAATCTGAAGACAGGCTCCAGGCTCTGAGCTAGCTGTCAGCACAGAGCCGGATGCGGGACTCAAACCCACAAACCGTGAGATCATGACCTGAGACGAAGCCGGATGCTTAACTGACTAAACCACCCAGACACCCCTATTTGTTAATTTTTATTCATAAATTTTTCTTTTACATTTTTATAAAATTATCTTAAGGATGCAGAACTATTTTCTCAGTAGGAACAAACATCTGATACTCATATCTGAGCCAGTTGATTAGTTATGAGGTAGGTCAAAAGTAATATTTGCATCTCTTTAAATACTTATGTATATACTTGTCATCACTAACTGAGGCATTGTCCATTTATCTCCACAGCAAACTTCAGCAGAATTTGAGGAGTGAGTCAGACCAGCTCTAGGAGCCAAAAAGGCCATTTGCTCTCACAATCTTTTACACAGTGGAATCCAAGCATAATCAAAGGACAGCAGTATCCTTCACTATTTCAATAAATAAACATGAGT
>NW_021911284.1:0-518 GCF_006229205.1 Suricata suricatta | reverse complement strand
CTCGTGCTCTGTCTCTCTCTCAAATATAAATAAACATTTAAAAAATTTTTAATAAGAGAAATATTTTTGAATAAATGCCAAGATTGATGGAGGAGGGAAGATGCTAGGGTTCTGCTGGGAGGCTGGGCAGCGGCTGCAGCACATGAGTGTCCCCTCAGGTCTGGCCTTTCACCCCATCCCCCTGCCCCGTGCCCTCACCCTGGCTTGGGATGACATCCCGGTTTCCCGGCCCCCATCTCAGACTTTCCTGTTTTCCCTGTGTGCAGCTGAAATAACTTGAGATCATCAAAATGAACGGCCCTCCCCAAAGAAAAGACAACACCGGTGCAGTGACACAGAAAGATCCCAAGGCTGGAAGCCTGGGGGCGCTCAGGAGGGCGCCTGTTGGGGGAGTACTGGGCGCTGCACGTAGGCACTGAGTCCCTCACTGGGGTCCTCTCCGGAAACCAGCACCACACGGGATGTTAACTACCTCGACTTTACATAAATAAATTATGTACTCTGAAAAAGAAAGAAAG
>NW_021911283.1:0-518 GCF_006229205.1 Suricata suricatta | reverse complement strand
GAAAAGATAAGAAACAACAATAAAAACCCAATAGAAAAATTAAGAATGGATATGAACAGACAATTCATTATGAAAAAAACCCACTCTAAATGCTTTTAAAAGAGGCAAAAGATTTATACTATTTGAAGAGGAACCAGAGTATCTCTAAAATGCTTTTTAAACATAAGACACTCAATATGACTCATAACAGCAAGTTAAAGCTATCATTAGATGATTTCCTCCTTACCGGACTGATAAAGATCAAGAATGTAAATAACTCAGAGCATTGGCTAGGGGACGGTGTAATAAACATTCTCAGAGCCAACTTCTGTGAAGGGCAAATTTAGCAACATCAATCAATATTTTAAATACGTATCTCTGACCAAGCAATTTGACTTCTGGCTCTGTATGTTACAGAGATAACTACATATTTATGAAAAGATACATGCACAAAGTTATATGTTACAGAATGTCGTGTAATAAAAAAGATTGGATACAACTTATATATGCAATAATAATAGAGTAATGGCTAAGTAAAC
>NW_021911282.1:0-518 GCF_006229205.1 Suricata suricatta | reverse complement strand
TGTGAGGTGTGGGGTGAGGTGGTGTGAGGTGTGAGATGGTGTGAGGTGGTGTGAGGTGGTGTGAGGTATGAGGTGGTGTGAGGTGGTGTGAGGTGGTGTGAGGCGTGGTGTGAGGTGTGGTGTGAGGCGTGGTGTGAGGTGTGAGGTGAGGTGCTGTGAGGTGTGGGGTGAGGTGCTGTGAGGTGCTATGAGGTGGTGTGATGTGGTGTGAGATCGTGTGAGATGGTGTGAGGCGAGGTGTGAGGTGGTGGGAACATCCCTGGACAGGAAGCCAGGGCCACCGCCGGAAGGAAGGCAGAGTTGAGACGATCACAGTCATGCTTGTAATGGTCACTCGCACACGGTTACCTGGCACGGACACGGCACTAGGAATTGCACGGTTGCACGTGAGGCACACATACCGTGTCAGGAACCGTCCCGCAGGTGCAGTAAAGTAGGAAAGTGTTCACCAAAAACAGCAGCCCGACTTGTGTGTGAGGTCGCCTCTGGGGGAAAGACGGGAAGGAGACCGAGGGGGA
>NW_021911281.1:0-518 GCF_006229205.1 Suricata suricatta | reverse complement strand
TCATCTTTTAAACATGCTTTCCGAAGTCTAGCAGCACTTTTCAACTGAATGGCTGTAGCAGAGTCTTCAGATAGCTTTTTTAATAGCACTGTCTCCTTCCCATTCTGCACTGATCACCACTGGCCAAAGGCAGATGTAAATATGCAAAGTAACTCTCCTTCAGTTACTCTAAGTATAAATAAATATTTTCCTCTGGAGCTCCTGGGTGGTTCAGTTAGTTAAGAATCTGACTTTGGCTCAGGTCATGATCTCACGGTCCCTGAGTTTGAGCCCCGCGTCGGGCTCTATGCTGACAGCTCAGAGCCTGGAGTCTACTTCAGACTCAGAGTCTCCCTTTCTCTCTGCCCCTCCCTTGCTCATGCTCTGTCTCTCTAAAATAAATAAACATTCCTGCTAGACCTATGAATGCAAACATATGGTTTCTGTCCTTCTCTGCCTGGCTTACTTCACTCAGCATGACACCCTCAAGGTCCATCCACTTTCCTACAAAGGGCCATATGTCCTTCCCTCTCATTGCC
>NW_021911280.1:0-518 GCF_006229205.1 Suricata suricatta | reverse complement strand
AGTCATTTGATAGTGTGAATCCTTAAAAAATGTCCTTCTGTGAGCCTTTTTGAGAAGTCCCTAGTCCAAGTGTCCGGCATTCCGTAATGGACCTTTGGGGTCAGAAGGGGCATTTTGTCAATGGTGAGCCTTTCCACCTAATTTCTTCGTCTCCTGAAGGACCAAGCGATGACCGGAAACTTGCACGGGGGCTTCACTACCTGGGGAGGTAAACAAGGAGCAAATTCTCCTCAGAGCAAGCCAAAGGAGCTGTGGATGTGAGCGTCCCGAGAGTTGCACCATCGGATCAGAGGTTACTGCAGAAACGACCAATAAGCAATGGGCAAGAATCCAAGCGGCTCGCAGACTGGGACTGGGTCCGGGGGAAAAGAGCGCCCGCCAGGGGAGCCCAGGGGCAGGCAGAGCCCTTAGCCCATTACCGCACTCTCCACTTCACCGCCACATCCTCCCCTTCCCGGTGCCCGTGTCCCCTCTGCTCCTTGTCCTCGCCAAACAGCTCGCCCGAGGAGCCCCAGCAC
>NW_021911279.1:0-518 GCF_006229205.1 Suricata suricatta | reverse complement strand
GTGATGGTCATGGTGGGGGGCACTTGTGGGGAGAAGCACTGGGTGTTATATGGAAACTAATTTGACAATAAACTATTATAAAAAAAAAAAAGACTCTGCTTCTATTGTTTATCACTGTGCCATAAAAACTCCACACAGGGCACCTGGGTGGCTCAGTCATTAAGCGTACTTCTTTGGCTCAGGTTATGATCTCACGGTTCATGAGTTCAAGTCCCACATCGGGTGAATACGAGCCCCACTTTGGGTGAAATACCAGCCCTGGGTGAGCCCCACTTCTCTCTCTCTCTCCCCCTCTATCTCTCTCTGCCCCTCATGGGATTCTCTCTCTCTCTCTCTTTCTCTCTCTCTCTCTCTCTCACTGCCCCTAATTCACTTGTGCCATCTCTCACACAAAAAAACCAAAAACAAACAAAAGACACTCCACACAAGTAATGGCAGCCCAACATTGTGAATTGATTTCCAATATTTATTTGGCCAGTTAAAAGAGCTTTACCAAACTTTATTTTATAAAACCTGAC
>NW_021911278.1:0-518 GCF_006229205.1 Suricata suricatta | reverse complement strand
GTGAATGTGGAAGGGCGGGGAGGGATAGAAACGCGGGGTTACCCTGTTCCCGGAGAGAGTAGTTGAATGTCTGGGCGACCGCAGCTAAAAAATAAAGGGTGTAGGATTTTTTTCTGCCCAAAGAAGGGGTGGCCCACGTTATAGTCTTGGTCTCGCTGCTGCGGCAGGGAGTGGGTGCCTGTGAGTGGCTGGGCTCTGAGGTGGAGAGGAACAGCTCCTCCCCATTGGCTGTTGCTGTTGGCACGCCTCGCTTTATACCTCTTTGATAACAGCCGAAAAGTGCAGAGTAGCCTCTGGATGACAGCGGAAAGACCGGCCAGGTGAGGCAGAAAAGGTAGTGAGATGGGCTAGCGCAGCAGGGCCCTCTGCTCTGGGTCTTCCAGGCACAGGGCTCCCAAATCCCTTGCGTAGCGATTCTCTAGGGCCAAAGGGACCTCAGAATTTGCCTTCCCCCAAAGCACCTGTTGTCGCGGCGTTTATTTGGACGCCGAGGTCTTTCCTCCTGGAAATGTGTGAAC
>NW_021911277.1:0-1283 GCF_006229205.1 Suricata suricatta | reverse complement strand
AATGAGTACAGAGTTGCAGTTTAGGGGTTAAGAATGATGGAGAGGCTCCGAGATGGACCACACAACAATGAATGTACTTAATGCCACTGAACTGTACACTCATAAAAGCTTAAAACAGTAAATTTTATGTTATGTGTATTTTTACCACAATAAAATGCAAAGCTATTGTGGTTGTCCTGGAAAGAAAGTGCACACAAGTCTGAATTGAGATAATGAGGATCAGAGAAAAAGAATAATTCTTTTTTTTCTTTTTTTTCCTTTTCAATAAGAGTAATTTTAATTTAAGCAACATTTCTGAGAGATAATTGGCAGAACTTACGTCTAAAGGAAGAGGTCAAGTAAGAGAAGGGGGCAGAAATGACAGAAGTCTTTGATGGGGGTAACTGTGTACAAGTTTGTTCAGGAGGAAGAGAATGATGAGTTTTATTTTGGGGGGTCCACTGTGTGGTGAAAAAGTATCTGTATGTATACACACACACACACATGTGGAACTCACGTAAGAAGACAGGGGTAGAGATAACAATTTAGGGATTGTCAGTGTAAAGGTAGTATGGAACCAAAGTCATCTAGGCTTAAAGGGGGGAGTGGAAAGCCATTAATGAACCTTGGAGAACACAAGCTAGTAAGAGTGAGAGGAAGTTGAGAGGAAAAGAGTGTCATGGTCAAGTATGTCCAATGCTATGGGGGCCAGTTAGGACGAAGACAACGTCCATGGTAGATTTGGAACTTGGAAGGTCAGAGGGAGCTTCTCCAGAAGGAAAGAAGTGATATGATCCTAGGGGGTGAGGAAGTGAATGGGAAGTGAGGAAATGGAGGTAGTTAGTGGAGATGAATTTTTTTAAATATGGGATTCTTCATCTCTTTTGTAAATAGCACCAGAGATTTTATTATTTTTTTTATTTTAGAGAGAGCATAAGCTAAGGAGAGGGACAGTGGGAGAGAGAGAGAGAAAATCTCAGGTTCCATGCTTAGCATGGAGCTGACTGATGTGGGGCCCGATCCCACAACCCTGGGATCATGACCTGAGCCAAAATCAAAAGTCAGACACTCAACTGACTGAGCCAGCCAGGTGCCCCCAGAAGTGTATTATTAATCCTTATTCTTTATCTGTTTATATGATTACTCTAAGGTTAAAATCCAATCTCAGGGCACCTGGGAGGCTCAATTGGTTGCCCATACAACTTTGGCTCAGGTCATGATCTCGCGGTTGACAAGTTCCAGCCCTGAGTCTGGCTCTATGCTGACAGCTCAGAGTCTGAGCCTGCTTCAGATTCTGTATCTCC
>NW_021911276.1:0-518 GCF_006229205.1 Suricata suricatta | reverse complement strand
GCTCTATCTGCCATAGCCCCAAACTAGAAACAACTCAAATGTCCATAAATAGCTAAATAAATTAACAAGCTCTGGTATATCTATAAGTAGAATACTGATCATCAGTAAAAAGGAACAAACCACTGGACATGCATAAAAAGCATGGATGAATCTCAGAATAACTATGCTCTATGAAAGAAACCAGGGAAAGAAACAGTGCCTACTATATGATTCCATTCATGTAAAATTTTAGAAAATGCCAAGAAATTTTTAGCAATAGAAAGCAAATCAGTGATTGCCTGGGGCAGGCAGGGGGCAGTTGCAGGGAGTGGCAGCAGGGGTGAGGCTATCAGGCACCACAAAGAAATTTTGAGTAGGAATGATGTAGGCACTATCTTGCTTGTAGGGATGGTTTTATAGGTCAGCACATCTGCCCAAACCTATAATTTTGGACATTTAAAATTTGTACAATTTACTGCAGGTCAATTATACCTCAGTAAAGCTGTTTAAGAAACATGGATGTCAGGGACAGAAGTCAC
>NW_021911275.1:0-518 GCF_006229205.1 Suricata suricatta | reverse complement strand
AGCCCTCTCCAGGAGAGCAGGGATCCCTCGCTGACCTCGCCTCCATGGCACTGCAGGAGGCTTATATTACACAGCCCGGGAGACTGCCAGGGGTTTGCTCTGTCCACGTGCGTGGGTGTGGGTGTGTGTGAGACTCTGAGTCGGGCGGCAGGGGGCTGTCCACGTGCTGGGGAACGCAGGCAGCAGAGAGGGTCTGGCCAAGCGGGACAGCACGTGGCCTGGGCCTCACGGTACCTGCTCTTTGCCGGAGCAGCCAGTGCGGGATGCCGGCCGGGGCGGAAAAACACTGTTTCTCCTCTAATTCAGCACAGAGAGTGCAGAGCTGGGTCAGAGGCGGTGGGCAGAGAAGGGCCCCTGTGGCCTTCGGGTCTGCAATGTGTGCAGGGCGCCCGGGGGCTGGGGGAAGAGCCGACTACAGCTGTCCGGCGCAGCAGCAGCACTGAGTGAGCCTCCAGGGTCATGGCCACGGGGGGCAGGGGCCCACCTGCTCCAGGTGCAACTGCCAGACACCGTCTCCC
>NW_021911274.1:0-518 GCF_006229205.1 Suricata suricatta | reverse complement strand
AGGGAGGGGCCTCATCCAATCAGTTGAAGGCTTTAATAAGCAATTCTTCCTTAAGAGGCAACAGTAGAAACTCCGCCCGAGTTTCCAGCCCACAGATTCCCCACTCAAGGCTGCAGTATCAACACTGACCTGAATTTCCAGCCAGCCAGCCTGCTCTACAGATTCTGGACTCGCCAACCCCACACCCTTCAATTCTCAGAATCTCTCTCTCCATGGATATCTCACTGGTTATATGTCTCTGGAGGATCCTGACGCTAACGCTCCTCACATCCCTCAGGTGTCACCACTTCTGCCTGTGAGAATGCCAGGCATGGCACCTGGTTCTGCCTCCCCACCATCCTTTCCTGAGACCATTTGTATTACGTCTCTTACTTTTCAAAGCTCATGGGGTAGATTCAACTGCTGGGCTGCATACATGGGAAATCTAGGGGGACAGTGTGGGACATGTCTGTACTCTCCAAGTCTCTCCCCTTGGGGAAAAGAATTTAAGAAAAAAATCCAATGTATTTCCTTTTTTT
>NW_021911273.1:0-518 GCF_006229205.1 Suricata suricatta | reverse complement strand
ATTCTTGAGGCGTCTTTGGTGCAAAAATGGTGATTTTATTAAAGCACGGAGACAGGACGCGTGGGCAGGAAGGGTTGCCCCAGACCCTGTGGAGGGACTGGTTATATATTTGGGAGTCGTGGGAAGTAAAGTCCAGAGAAAGGTTCCAAAGAGATTTTTGTATGTTAAAGAGGACTCCCAGGATACTGGAGGCCTAGCTATTGTCAGGGTAAGGTGGTTTTTCTCTCTAGTAAAGCATTAGCATGAAGACAGTAGGGAGTTCCTGGAGAAACATTTCACTCTGCCAGCCTCAGGGATTTGTCAATGGGTGGCAGGTTATAAGGAAAGTTAGTCTTATCTGCCATTTCCTTCCCACATCAGCTAACATGTAGTACAATATTGGTTTCAGAAGTAGAATTCAGTGATTCATCAGGTACAACAGCCAGTGCTCATCGCAAGTGCCCTCCTTACTACCCATCACCCATCTAGCCCATCTCTCACCACCTCCCACCATCAACCCTCAGTTTGTTCTCTATCTC
>NW_021911272.1:0-518 GCF_006229205.1 Suricata suricatta | reverse complement strand
GAATAATTTTGGAGTCAATTTTTTGTACTTTGTCTTTTTTAGTCTAGTGGAGCAGTGATTTTGCTGATAGAATTTTCTCAAAAACTTTATAGACCTCCTGTGCATCTCATTTATGTTCATTCCATTAGACAACAGCCACATGCATTAGTCTCATTGAGATTCCTTTCCATGTTGGGTTGCTTCTGACAAGATGGAGGGATGATAATGACCTTAACCTTTCTAGAGGCTCTGTTGTTTGAGAGAATCTGTAAAGCATAGCCCTAATCTTTTTAAAGTTCTCTGTGTGTGAGTGTCTAGTACTCTTGATGTGCCCCCTTTGATCTTTTTGATCTTTAAAAAAGGTTTTTCATTTATACCCTTGGCTTTTTCTCTAGGTGGTGCTCAGACTTCACTTGGACGCCATTTCATACTTTAGCATCTTTTGCCAGCTGGAGACTGAGAATTTTAAAAATCGTGAAGTCCTGGTGTTTTTTACTTTAGGTGTCCTCCGCTTAATTTAATTTATTATTCTTCTCTTG
>NW_021911271.1:0-518 GCF_006229205.1 Suricata suricatta | reverse complement strand
TGTAACAAGCTTCTAGCCTGTGCTGGCTGTGTGTGGACTTCCGCTTCTTCGGGGCATCTGCTTATCTTGGTATCTTCCACACAGCCATGGATCAAAGCCTCATGCAAAGTCTCACATAAGCCAGATGCTCAGTGTTTGTTGAATAAAATCTGATGAGCAAAAGTGATATGTGGACTGTTTGGAATCATGCTGTCTTGATTTTCACTTTTTGACTTAAATATCGCCTATCCATATGCCAGCACCTTCCTACACAACAGAGAGAAGCACCTGTGTTGGTCTTGGCACACGATCTGCTCAGGGGCAGGGCTGGGGCGTCCTTGTTCTCTAGTGTGATGTGCATGTGCATGTGTGCATATGGATGAGCACACACACATGTGTGTGTTCACACGCATGCACACTAACCAAGGGCTGGACAGTCACATCACCTCAGGGTGTGTCAGAAATGGAAAGCCTGACAAAGTCACAGATGAATATAGTAGACCAATGAGTCCCAACCTGTTCGAGTATAAGGATTCTTC
>NW_021911270.1:0-518 GCF_006229205.1 Suricata suricatta | reverse complement strand
CCCGTCCAAGAGACGTCCACCCACCTTGTTCTCCACCTGTGAATCTGTGTCGCCCCCTCACCAGCCAGCTGACGGCGTCGCCCAAGACCCCCACAGCACAGGTGCAAGGACCCCATGGCTGAGGCACCTCACACACAACTTGCCTTCATAGTATACAAGAGTGTCAAGGTCAAAGCCGCACCATGTGGCCCCCAAGCCGCTGACCCTTCTGTGGATTTGAGGACACACTGGCGGCCTCACGGTGCCCATATACCCAGAGAGGCGCAGGACACGCCCTCAAACGAACCCAGCCAGACTGTGGTTACACAGGAAATGTGATTCCGAGAGGCCTTCAGTCGCTTGATCCGAGGAGCCTAAGACACCACGGGAGCCTAACACGGAGGCGCCTTCGCGGAAGGTGTGCAGTCTCCCGGCTCAGAGGCCACCTTGTTACCACGTCAGCCACGACACTGTGGCAAGCCACATCAATAAGGCTCACCGCTCCCGTGGCGCTATCTTCAATGCACGGCACGCACTAT
>NW_021911269.1:0-518 GCF_006229205.1 Suricata suricatta | reverse complement strand
TTTATCTACAGACTTCTCCTACCTTCTCCATTTGTTTATCCTCTTAAAACTTTGATAGGACTAGCAAGGGGGCAAGACTAAGAAGGGAGAGGTCTGTAACACTGATAACCACAGAATTCAGCAGAACAGCAGGTTTAAGCAATTCCAATCAGCAATCTCGCATTCTCTAGGTGCTGTAGAATAGGAATACCAGACACAGCTAGGGAATGATCACCTCATCGGCTGATGTAAATATCCTGCTGTGACAGATGTCAAATACCTATGCCAGGTCACCAAGAGTGACAGGGCCAGAATTCCATTCTAGTCAAATTCAATTTTCTATACTCCCATTCACCATAAATGATTTGTTTACAGGTGCCTTCCAGCTCCAAGATTCTATTCCTGTATGATACATGAATTGCTAACAGTTACCTGTAAAAAAAAATACATATACGTTTAGTTCCTTCTAACCTTTCGGTACAGAGGAGTCAACGTGAGGCCCACCTTAGGCAGGGTTTGGGGCGGGAGTTCATGGAAGT
>NW_021911268.1:0-518 GCF_006229205.1 Suricata suricatta | reverse complement strand
GCTTTTTAACACTTTTTTCCCCTGGAAGTCATACTTGATATTTGCATAAGGTTCTGTCTAAGAGGAGCTCATACAGATATACCAAAAGCAGAGCTTATGTGTTTTTCAGAAGAACACTTCCCGAAGTCCTATAGCACAGATTGTACTTCATTTGCTAGGACTTTGTTACATGTCCACCAATAGCTAGGGAGAATGGGATATGCAGCCACACTTTTGTGTGACAAAGAAGGTATTACTGAACTCTTCTTGCAAACAGCTCCTTGAGTGTGTAAGTGCATCCTAAAACATCATCTGTGCTCTAGAATGCTCTGTCTGGGACTCTCTCAGAGCTTCCACTCAATAGCAAGTAACCAGCTCTTTCTCATCATATGAAAAGTGACTTTAGGGGCACCTGGGTGGCTCAGCCTGTTGGGCGGCCGACTGCAGCTCAGGTCATGATCCCCACAGTCAGGGAGTTCAAGCCCAGTGTCAGGCTCTGTGCTGACAGCTTAGAGCCCGGAGCCTGCTTTGGATTCTGT
>NW_021911267.1:0-518 GCF_006229205.1 Suricata suricatta | reverse complement strand
GCGCGAGCAGGGGAGGGTCAGAGAGAGAGGGAGATACCGAATCGGAAGACAGGCTCCAGGATCTGAGCTGTCAGCACAGAGCCCGACTCAGGGCTCGAACCCACGAACCGTGAGATCATGACCTGAGCCAAAGCCGGACGCTTAACCCACTGAGCCCCCAGGTGCCCCAACATAGAGCATTTAAACATAACGTGAACCGCGTGCACAGCGGCCACTGAGTGCTCCTGGGACACGGTCAGAATTTATCAGTGTGTGAGTCCAAAGGCACTCTCCCTGTGTTCTCGCTCGGAGAGAACTCTGGGTTTGCACACAACTTGTCTTCCCCACCATCTGAGGCTCTGTCTTTGCCAGATGGGTTCCTGGACTTACGTGCAGAGACGTGCTGGGAGGGAGCCTTAGTCAGGGAGCACGGCTGAGAGAGACAGAGACAGAGACAGAGACAGAGACAGAGGGAGCCCGGAGCAGAGACGGGGCCAGAGCCGCAGCGACAGCTCTCTGTGCGGCTGTGCGGTAGGGGC
>NW_021911266.1:0-1283 GCF_006229205.1 Suricata suricatta | reverse complement strand
TGCGCGTGCACACGCGTGTGAAGGGCCTCTCTCGTCCGAGCCCAGCAACGACACAGGCAGGGTGGGTCTCCGGGAAGGAGCCCCTGACCTCAGGCAGTGGGGCTTTTAAACGCCTTGCCTGGAGTCGACAGGGGCCGGGACACAGCAGGACAGGATGTGACAGAACCACAGCTCCAGCTGAGTTTCCCTGGTTTGGGGACAGGGTCTCTGTCCTTCCCTGGGAGACAGGCAGGCAGTGTCGGGGGCCGACGGTTTGGGTGCAGGCTGGCTGCTGGAAACCTCACCGGAGGCCGAGCCCTCTCCCAGAAGGCCAGCCTGCAGGTGGCCTCAGATGGTCAACACTGACCCCTCCCTTGGGCGAGACAGTCGCCAGGAGGGCAAGGGGAAAGCAGGACTTCGGGGGCAGGAGGGCCCGCTGGAAATCGCTGACTGCAGCTTGGTGCTGTGACGCTCCCTCCCTGCATGTGGCCCTGGCAGCCCGGCCTGGAGGGGCCCCAGCCATGTCTGACCAGGGCTGTGGCGGCCAGTGTGCCGTGCGGTTCCGCACAGCTTGAGGGGAGTGGGCGTGTGGGCAGGAGGGCAGTGGGGACACAGGCCCCGGGCAGGCGGTGGGCAGGGGCGGGCGGCACAGGCCTGTGGTGGGGAGGGCTGTGCAGGATGAGGGTCAACAGGGGCAGTGTGTGACAGGAGTCAGGAGGAGCTGACCATCGATGGCTCCAGAGCCCGGGGAGTGATGACAAGCATGGTGGCCAGAAGGCGTGGGGGGAAGCCTGCAAGGACCCAGAGGGGAGCAGTGAGCACAGCTTTGTCCCCAGGAGTTTGGGGCTTTGGCGGGAGGGGCAGGGGGTGATTCTCAGAGCAAGGTCACTGCCACCCTCAGGCCTGAACGAGAAGGATGTGGGAAGGAAGATGAGCCCTTTGACAGAGCCTTCAAGGCCCCCCCGCCCCTGCGGGCCAGCAGTGGGAAGAGAGTGCCCAGACAAGGGCAGGTGGAAAACGGGGTGTGTGCCACCAGGGACCGGAGGACCAGGGGAGGACAGTCACGGGATGAGTGGAGGACCTGAGGGGAGCTGGCAGAGGCAGAGGCAATCCCTTCCCAGGTCAAGGGCACAGGGCAGTGCCGAGGCTCTGAGTGGGGGATGCTTCCAGACCCTTGTGGGTGCAGGCGAAGAGGCAGGAGATGGGGTGAAGGCATGAGTGCCCCTTGGGGATGGAGGCCTGCAAAGGGGGTACAGATGCACAGAGGTGTCCTGAAGCCCGTGGGGGCCTCCCCACGACCTCTG
>NW_021911265.1:0-518 GCF_006229205.1 Suricata suricatta | reverse complement strand
GATAAAAGACAGGTTTTAAACACTGTATCTTATCATTCTATTTGTATAAATACATGCTTATATAGCATAAAAACATGAAGGATTTTTTGAATCAGTGGCTATCTCCAGAAGGCAGAATTATGAGAGAATTATCATTTCTCTATATTATTTGAATATTTTATCAAACATATCAGAAAATGAAAGACAATTCCGTTTTAGAAAATAAACTGTCACAAATAATTTTAAATATAGTCCTTGATCTTAATTATAAACTTATAGCCAAGAAATACCAGACATTTTAGAAAATCCTCAAACATACTGAACAGAAAAACTAAACTAATAAACCTAGTGGGGAAAAGAAAGAACCTCTGGGGCACCTGGGTGGCTCAGTCGGTTTAGCCTTCGGCTTCAGCTCAGGTCATGATCTCACAGTTCATGGGTTCAAGCCCCGCATCGGGCTCTGTGCTGACAGCTAGCTCAGAGCCTGGAGCCTGCTTCGGATTCTGTGTCTCCCTCTCTCTCTAACCCTCCCCTGCTCG
>NW_021911264.1:0-518 GCF_006229205.1 Suricata suricatta | reverse complement strand
CCCCTTGGCACTTCTGAAAATAAGGGCCAAAGAAAATAGTGGAGGAAGGTAATACACAATCTCTACATTTAAGCAACAAAAAAAAATTATTTTTAACTTTTATTTATTTTTGAGAGAGACAGAGATGGAGAGATAGGAGGGGCAGAGAGATAGGAAGACACAATCTGAAGCAGGCCCCAGGCTCCAGGCTATCACCGAAGAACCTGATGGGGGACTCACACCCAGGATCTGCAAGACCATGACCTGAGCTGAAGTGGGCTGCTCTGTGACTGAGCCACCCAGGGGCCCCCACGATCTCTGTGTTACTATCCTGCAATTATCCTGTGACAAGTCCCTCAAATCATTTTTCCATTTCTTTGTTCTGGTGAGTTCCCTACTATGACATCACTCATACTATGACATCACTCCACACTCCTCCAAATGGGACACACGCAGCCCCAGTTCTGTGGGGGGAGGAAACAAAAAAGAGAGGATCTGCGATACATCTTTCTGGAGCATCAACCTTATTCCAAGATTTG
>NW_021911263.1:0-518 GCF_006229205.1 Suricata suricatta | reverse complement strand
TACATTTCGCCAAGAATCACACTAAAATACCATTATATTCACTAGCACTTATCAAAATGGCATTATATTTTCACTTACATCATTGTCATGTCATATCATCACTGTTCCTTAAAAGCAGCTGAAGTAATGCATTGACCTAAATGGTGAAAATATGTAGTATGTGTAATCATACCATTTTTCGTTATGGGGAGGCATATCTACAGACAAATAAGAAATATTTGCTCTGTTTTAGAATATAAGATTCCCCCCTCAGATCTGTGGTCCTATTTCAAATTTTATGCCAAGAATCAGCAAACTATGGACCCCAGGACAAAATCAGCCCACTGTAAATAAAGGTTTATTGGAACCTTTTTTGGGGGGGATTATTTATGCCTGTTTTTGTGCTACAGAATGGAGTAGTTAAGACAGAAACCTTATAACCTGCAAAACCTAAAATACTTATTACTTGGCCTTTTATAGAAAAAGTTTGCCTGTCCTTGGCAAACCATTTTAAAATGCCCTACACTGTCAGGCAGAGA
>NW_021911262.1:0-518 GCF_006229205.1 Suricata suricatta | reverse complement strand
GGAATTGTTACTCACTTCTCTCACAGAGGTGACTTCTCCAGAGTTTGTGGTTCCTGGAGAGAAAATGTCTATGTTTACTTTTAGCCGTTGCCTGAAATGCTGGACTCAAGGGCAAAGATTGTTTCTTCTGTGTAATTTCCCGAGTGAACTGGTATAAACACCAATACTGAATGCTTGAAAATTGGTAGCGGAGGACTCTGCAATACTTCTACTACTGTGGTACAAAAGAATGAGCAAGTTAGCCTCCTACTTCATGTTACTCTGTGAGAGCTTTCAGTCTTTCATCAAGAAAAAGAAAAAAGAAAGACAAAAAAACAATAACACAAACAACAACCAAACAAACCAATACATCATCCTCAGAATATAGTATGCTAGGTTGGAGAAAACTAACCAGGCAAAGTTGGAGATACAGTTGCATTTTATCAGATATGATGGACCTATGGCTCAGTAGCTCTGAGTATTCTCACTTCTAACTCCATAATTTAGGAAGGCATGCTTCCAGAAGGGAAGGTAAATTA
>NW_021911261.1:0-518 GCF_006229205.1 Suricata suricatta | reverse complement strand
AGAGAGAGAGAGAGAATGAGCTGGAGAAGGGCAGAGAGAGAGAGAGAGGGAGATACAGAATCTGAAGCAAGCTCCAGGCTCTGAGCTTTCAGCACAGAGCCTGAAGTGGGGCTTGAACTCAGGAACTATGAAATCATGACCTGAGCCAAAGTCAGATGTTCAACCACCTCAGCCACCCAGACACTCCTAGGCTTATATATTTGATATGTTAAATTACTTGTGAAGCACTGTCAAATAAATAATGATAAGCCTTAGGCTGTACTGTGTGGGTAAATGTTATAACTGTTCCAAAGAATATAGGAAATTCCTGTAGTTTTAATATGTCTTGATTTAAGGTCATCACTTGATAATCTGATTACTTAAGTGTTATATATCACAGAAATAACAGAATTCCCTTGTCAGATACATTATAATGAACTCTCATATCACATCTTTAACCATGATTATTTTTGAGTCTTTTGTCATTTATAGTTACCATCCTGGTGCTCTTGCAAAATGAGTTTTTGTCTTCAAGGAGA
>NW_021911260.1:0-518 GCF_006229205.1 Suricata suricatta | reverse complement strand
AGAGAGAGAGAGAGACAAAGCACAAGTTGGGGAGGGGAAGAAAGGAAGGAGACACAGAATCTGAAGCAGGCTCCAGGCTCTGAGCTGTCACCACAGAGTCTGATGTGGAACCAAAACCCATGAACTGAGATATCATGACCTGTGCTGAAGTTGGATGCATGACAGACTGAGCCACTTAGGGACCCCAGCCCAAAGTTCATTTTTAAGTTGACTATTTAGTATTCATAGTTTCCCCTTAGTCACAATATAGAGTCAGAGGATTGTAGAACAAAAAGTTAACTGAAATCATCCAGTGGAGGGGTGGTGGCTGTGAGAGGAGTGGGTGTTGCCTGAGGACTTCCTGCAGGTATTGGCATTAAACAATAAGCTGCGCTCACCTAGTCTTCCTGAAAAATTATGTTTCTGGGGCAGTAAGGCTGTCTTAGCCCATTTGAACTGCAAAGCTATAAACAACAAAGTTATTTCTCATGGTTCAGGAACCTACGAATTCCAACATCAATGTTGTAGCAGATTTGGTG
>NW_021911259.1:0-518 GCF_006229205.1 Suricata suricatta | reverse complement strand
TTACTGGGTTGAAAGGTAGAATCTCCAGCAATAATCTTTTTGTTGTTGTTGTTGTTCTAACAAACAGGTCTTGTTGTGTTAAAGCCGGACCTGGTCACCTTTTTGGAAGGAAAGCAGGTGGTATGGGATGTGAAGAGAATGGAGACCGGAGCTTCATACCCAGGTAGGTGGGAATAAATGCAGCAGATGACAGAGGTGATGTTCCAACGAGAAGGATGAAGGCAGACCTTAAAATGTGGTTTGAGCACCCTTGTTGATGGAAATCAGTTTGAGAGACCAAGTTTCATGTCTCTTTCTCTCACAGAGGGACATCTGCTTTCCAACACATCACACTTTCACAATCTCTAAAGATTCTCCTTCAGTTCCACTTAACAGTTGTTCACATCCTCAGTGCCGGCCTTCATAATCTCATGGTTTTCCATTTCTTTGAGAGTTTTGGGAAATCTCTGTATTTCTGAGGAAGTCTTTATTAATTCATTTTTGAGAGTTTACCTTGAGTGAGAAGTGTGTCAGGGTAG
>NW_021911258.1:0-518 GCF_006229205.1 Suricata suricatta | reverse complement strand
ACACCCTCAAGGTCCATCCACTTTGCTACACATGGCCAGATTTCATTCTTCCTCATTGCCATTATTTTTGAGAGAGAGAGAGAGAGACAGCGTGAGCAGGGGAGGGGCAGAGAGAGAGGGAGACCCAGAATCTGAAGCAGCTCCAGGCTCTGAGCCGTCAGCCCAGAGCCCAATGCAAGGCTCGAACCCACAAACTGTGAGATCGTGACCTGAGCCAATCTCAGACATTTAACCGACTGAGCCACCCAGGAGCCCCTTGTTTTGGTTTTAAATCTAAGTTAGCTAACATGCGGTGTAGTATTGGTTTCCAGAGTAGAGCTCAGTGACTCATCACTTACATATAACACCCAGCGCTCATGCCAGCAAGCACCTCCTCCATGCCCCTCCCCCATCCGGCCCATCCCCCACACCCCCACTGCAGCCACCCTCAGTTTATTCTCTGTATTTAAGAGTCTCTTATAATCTTCCTCTCTCTCTGTGTTTCTCTTATTTTTCCTTCCTTTCTCCTATGTTCATCT
>NW_021911257.1:0-518 GCF_006229205.1 Suricata suricatta | reverse complement strand
CTCGTGCTCTGTCTCTCTCTCAAATATAAATAAACATTTAAAAAATTTTTAATAAGAGAAATATTTTTGAATAAATGCCAAGATTGATGGAGGAGGGAAGATGCTAGGGTTCTGCCGGGAGGCTGGGCAGCGGCTGCAGCACATGAGTGTCCCCTCAGGTCTGGCCTTTCACCCCATCCCCCTGCCCCGTGCCCTCACCCTGGCTTGGGATGACATCCCGGTTTCCCGGCCCCCATCTCAGACTTTCCTGTTTTCCCTGTGTGCAGCTGAAATAACTTGAGATCATCAAAATGAACGGCCCTCCCCAAAGAAAAGACAACACCGGTGCAGTGACACAGAAAGATCCCAAGGCTGGAAGCCTGGGGGCGCTCAGGAGGGCGCCTGTTGGGGGAGCACTGGGCGCTGCACGTAGGCACTGAGTCCCTTACTGGGGTCCTCTCCGGAAACCAGCACCACACGGGATGTTAACTACCTCGACTTTACATAAATAAATTATGTACTCTGAAAAAGAAAGAAAG
>NW_021911256.1:0-518 GCF_006229205.1 Suricata suricatta | reverse complement strand
GGAATTGTTACTCACTTCTCTCACAGAGGTGACTTCTCCAGAGTTTGTGGTTCCTGGAGAGAAAATGTCTATGTTTACTTTTAGCCGTTGCCTGAAATGCTGGACTCAAGGGCAAAGATTGTTTCTTCTGTGTAATTTCCCGAGTGAACTGGTATAAACACCAATACTGAATGCTTGAAAGTTGGTAGCGGAGGACTCTGCAATACTTCTACTACTGTGGTACAAAAGAATGAGCAAGTTAGCCTCCTACTTCATGTTACTCTGTGAGAGCTTTCAGTCTTTCATCAAGAAAAAGAAAAAAGAAAGACAAAAAAACAATAACACAAACAACAACCAAACAAACCAATACATCATCCTCAGAATATAGTATGCTAGGTTGGAGAAAACTAACCAAGCAAAGTTGGAGATACAGTTGCATTTTATCAGATATGATGGACCTATGGCTCAGTAGCTCTGAGTATTCTCACTTCTAACTCCATAATTTAGGAAGGCATGCTTCCAGAAGGGAAGGTAAATTA
>NW_021911255.1:0-1283 GCF_006229205.1 Suricata suricatta | reverse complement strand
TGCAATAGACCCTGGAGAAATGATGGGGAATTAGCAAAGTTCTTGTATTCACTGAGCTAACACTCTTTGGTTTTGCATATTCCAAAGCTATTGCAGGGGGCATGTATTGGTTCTATAATGGGAAAAGAAAAGTGAACCAGATAAGTGAGGGAGAGAGGAAGGGTGGAGAGAGAAAGAGAGAAAGGAAGGAAGGAAGGAAAGATGGATGAAGGAATTGTTCTGTCCAAACTCCCCAGTGACATAAACCAAGCTCTTCAAAATTCCAGGCCCTGCCCTGTCCAAGTACCATGCCTCACTTCTTTTCACTTTCCTGTAGAAATCCTATCTCCAGAGAAAATGCAGTTCCCCAATGCACCATGCTTTTTCTTACCTCTGGCCTTTTGCACATGACATGGTTCTGCCTAGGATACCTTTGCTGACCTTGTGATTCCTGGTTGCACTTCAGAACTTAGCTCTGGTGTGTCATCTCCTGGCTTAGGTCACATTCTTCCTTCTCAGGGCTCCCGTGAATATGCCTCTCTGACCTTTGTCCTGGTGCCAGCCATTCATCTAGCTACATCTTCCTTCCACCAGACTGTGAGCTCCGTGAGAGCAAAGACCAAGTCTTACCCATGTCTGGTCCCTAGGGAACCTAGGTCTGGCTCAGGGCAGGCACTTCCATATCTGATGAACTGAATGGGAAGGTTTTGACTCAAGTCCTGTACTTTACTCACCACCTCATTTATCTCCCAGCCATGCTCAGGCCAACGTGCTGTCAAGACTAAGTGGAAGGCTGACTGTCTAGTCTGCTCAGCCCTTGTGGGGCTTACCACATTTCTCAGATGTGATGCTTTTCCTCCATCATGATGTCACACCCCTCCTATTTTCTCGTGGGTCCTCAACTCCAGTACACTGTAGGTTCTGGACAAGCACCAGGTCTTCAGGGTCCTGAGCCCAAGCAGGTACCTCTCTCCTGGTGGCCATGTCACCTACCCTCTCTTCCCCCAAAGGTCCCACTACCCTGACATCTAACACTATAGGTTCATTGTTGCTGTGTTTATATAAACAGAATCACACAGTACGCCCCTTTGTGAATATGGCTTCTTTCACTCAGCATCACGTTTATGAGACACGTCCGCACTGTCACATAGTGACCATGTGTTCATGTTCATTGCTGCATAATATCCATTATAAGGATATTTCCTAATTTATTTGTCCATTTTACCTTTGATGGGTATTTTGAATGTTTCCAATGTTTGATTTTTATACATGACGCTATTATGAACATTTTGAAAGATCTCATC
>NW_021911254.1:0-518 GCF_006229205.1 Suricata suricatta | reverse complement strand
GCACTTGCTGTCACGGCTCAGCGTAACTTCTGAAACCCTGACTGTTGTTTTCGACCCTTGAGGGTCCTGAGCGAAAGAGGGCGAGGGGCTACACCCCCAACACTGGGCTCATCAAGTCGGCCAGGGCTTTCACGTCCCCTTGCCCAAGGCAACTCTGTGTTAGAAGGCTCAGTCAGATGCCAGGATGCGAAAAATAGCACCATGCCCTGCGCTGGCCTCTGCCGGGCACAGGGCACTTCACACCCCTCAGCCAGAGAGCATCTCTGCTTCTAAAAGCCTCGGGCTCTTGAAAACCTTGGTCTGTCCTTGCGACCCTGGCAACCTGGAAAGAGCAAGCTTCTATTTTTGTCATCCAAGACAGGAACATCTGCTCTCTCTCAAAACAGACCTCGCTGTTTCCAGCCCAAAAGGTGGACAATCACGGTAATCTGAGCTAGAAAACCCATCCTGGAGGCAGCTTTGAAAGCTGGGGCTTCTTGCCTTGTTTTATGATTGCAAACTTCACTCAGCACTCAAAA
>NW_021911253.1:0-518 GCF_006229205.1 Suricata suricatta | reverse complement strand
CTTTAGTGATTTTCTGTCTGGTTGATCTATCCATTGCTGTCAGTGGAGTATTAAAGTCCCCTGCAATTAGCACATTTTTGTCAATAAGATTGTTTCTTTCTGTGATTAATTGTTTTATGTATTTGGGCACTCCCAAATTTGGAGACTCTTAAATAGAGAGAACAAACTGAGGGTTGATGGGGTGGGGGAAATGGGTGACAGGCATTGAGGAGGGCACTTGTTTGGATGAGCCCTGGGTGTGGTATGGAAGTGATGAATCACTGGGTTCTACTCCTGAATCCAAGACTATACAGTAGGTTAACTAACTTGGGAACAAAATAATAATAATAATACATAAAAATAAATTTTCAAGAAGTGAAAATAAATGTTTCAGCTGATAGGAGGGAAAGCAGAATTATTTGGTTGTGCTTTCGATCTTAGGAGGGCACATGCTTTATTTTTTGCTTCGTTGGCAGATATGTCCCATCAAGATCTCAGATGCATTTCTGAGAGACTGAGAATAATGATGAGGTGGCGAA
>NW_021911252.1:0-518 GCF_006229205.1 Suricata suricatta | reverse complement strand
CAAGTTGGTGGGTCTCTCTTGCTTGTCCTTCTAAAATCTGAACATGGTTATTCTCTCTCTAATTAATAACACAAAATAAATATAAAACATGCATCTATTCAATAAAATATAATGCTATTGTGTTCTATTATTTAAATATACCAAAGGGACTGGGGGAACCTGGATGACCCAGTTGGTTAAGCATCTGATTTCGGCTCAGGTCATGATCTCACATTTTGTGGGTTTGAGCCCCGCATTGGGCTCTGCATTGACAGTGTACATATTAGGTTGTACAATATGGTGTTTTCTATATATTGTGAAATGATTACCTCAATCAATGTATATAGATTTAAAGGTCAGGTTAAAAACCAAAGAGGTTGAAAATCAGAGGTAATTTCATAATAAACTGATTTTATAACTCCGTTGTATTCAAATGAAATTCTGCATGAGTGGAAGGCATTGCATCTACTCCTTGGAGATGGTCCATGATAGAATCATGTTATTTGAGGAGAAAACTGACTTGAGTGGACACCTCTTAG
>NW_021911251.1:0-518 GCF_006229205.1 Suricata suricatta | reverse complement strand
AGGGAGGGGCCTCATCCAATCAGTTGAAGGCTTTAATAAGCAATTCTTCCTTAAGAGGCAACAGTAGAAACTCCGCCCGAGTTTCCAGCCCACAGATTCCCCACTCAAGGCTGCAGTATCAACACTGACCTGAATTTCCAGCCTGCCAGCCTGCTCTACAGATTCTGGACTCGCCAACCCCACACCCTTCAATTCTCAGAATCTCTCTCTCCATGGATATCTCACTGGTTATATGTCTCTGGAGGATCCTGACGCTAACGCTCCTCACATCCCTCAGGTGTCACCACTTCTGCCTGTGAGAATGCCAGGCATGGCACCTGGTTCTGCCTCCCCACCATCCTTTCCTGAGACCATTTGTATTACTTCTCTTACTTTTCAAAGCTCATGGGGTAGATTCAACTGCTGGGCTGCATACATGGGAAATCTAGGGGGACAGTGTGGGACATGTCTGTACTCTCCAAGTCTCTCCCCTTGGGGAAAAGAATTTAAGAAAAAAATCCAATGTATTTCCTTTTTTT
>NW_021911250.1:0-518 GCF_006229205.1 Suricata suricatta | reverse complement strand
TCTGTCCATAGACACTTAGATGTTTCTATATCTTGACTATTATAAATAATATTGCAATAATCATGGGGATACATATATTTTTTTTGAGATAGTGATTTCGCTTTCTTTAGAAAAATATCCAGAAATGAAATTTCTGGGTCATATGGTAGCTCTATTTTTAATTTTTTTGAGGAACCTCCATATTGTTTTCCAGAGTGGCTGACCAATTTACGTTCCCACCCACATTGCATAGAGGTTCCCTTTTCTCTAAACCCTCACTAGCCATGTCTCTGGTCTTTCTGATAATAGCCATTCTAACAGGTGTGAGGAGTTTTCTCATTTTTGTATTGCCCTGATGACTGGTGATGTTTAGCACCTTTTCGTGTATCTGTTGGCCATTTGTATATTTTCTTGGAAAAAATGTTTAATCAGATCCTTTGCCTATTAAAAAATGTTTATTTATTTTTGACACAGAGATAGAGAGCGAGCAGGGGAGGGGCAGAGAGAGAGAGAGAGAGAGAGAGAGAGAGAGAGAGAGA
>NW_021911249.1:0-518 GCF_006229205.1 Suricata suricatta | reverse complement strand
TGCCCTGTGGGTAGGTGTTCCAGCTGGAGTCAGCCCATGGAGCCCACCTTCTAAAGACTGTAGGGAAGAAGTTCACTGAGGAAGGCTTTTAAGCACAAAGTGATGAATGACTGCCTCCAAGTCTCAAGAAATCGCTTTTCTTCAGCCAAGTGACTTTTAGATATTTCAGACCTTTCCTGTGGCTGGTGCTAGAGCCAAAATTCCACAGAAATTGATGCATTTCTACTCTGATAAGGAAACTGGGTGAAGGAGTAGACTTTAAATAATAATGGCCTGATTCTTTTTATAAAGTGTTTTTATGCTAAGAGAAACAAAAATATTACCACCACATACACCTCTTTCATAAGTGAATTACTAGTATTTCCATACCTGGAATATTATGTTTGTTTTATTAACTGAATTATTTACATTTTGGGAAGGAAAACATTTTTGTTTTATTAAAAGATTGAATGTTTGTAATTTGTTTTTTCCAAGATCTAAAAAACAGTGTTTATTTATTTGAGAGAGAGAGAGAATGA
>NW_021911248.1:0-518 GCF_006229205.1 Suricata suricatta | reverse complement strand
TCTCCTTGAAGACAAAAACTCATTTTGCAAGAGCACCAGGATGGTAACTATAAATGACAAAAGACTCAAAAATAATCATGGTTAAAGATGTGATATGAGAGTTCATTATAATGTATCTGACAAGGGAATTCTGTTATTTCTGTGATATATAACACTTAAATAATCAGATTATCAAGTGATGACCTTAAATCAAGACATATTAAAACTACAGGAATTTCCTATATTTTTTGGAACAGTTATAACATTTACCCACACAGTACAGCCTAAGGCTTATCATTATTTATTTGACAGTGCTTCACAAGTAATTTAACATATCAAATATATAAGCCTAGGAGTGTCTGGGTGGCTGAGGTGGTTGAACATCTGACTTTGGCTCAGGTCATGATTTCATAGTTCCTGAGTTCAAGCCCCACTTCAGGCTCTGTGCTGACAGCTCAGAGCCTGGAGCTTGCTTCAGATTCTGTATCTCCCTCTCTCTCTCTCTCTGCCCTTCTCCAGCTCATTCTCTCTCTCTCTCT
>NW_021911247.1:0-518 GCF_006229205.1 Suricata suricatta | reverse complement strand
TTTTTTTAAGTTGACAGCAGAAGCCACAACACATTTATTTACAACTACTCACCCTAGTCTCCATAGTACTGAATCAAAAGCAGTTGGCACACACATAGAGCCTCATGGCCTCTGAATACCCAGGGAGGATCCCCAAAGGCAGTGGCTGCTATAACAGGCCTTGGTACTGGGCAAGAGTGCAAATTGTCCCCATGTCCATTAAGTGGCTAGGTTGAGGCATCAGTGCTGGCAAGAGGCTGGGCTAAAGTGAAAAGAAAATGTCCAGAGAGCAGGGCCAGTGCCGGGCAGAGAGCCCTATACTCCTTGGCTTGCCTCCCTCCTCAGGTTCCCACACGCTGTCCCAGTTCTCCAGGGCTGTGTCGGGGCAGCCATGGGTCTCAGGCCCCTGTAGGCTGGACATGGAACCCTTCCTACGAAGACACCCTCACTGTGTGACCTCCCCCAGAGTCTGGCAAACTTGTATGTGGCCATAACTGCCAATGGCCATGGGCCAGTGAGATGGAACAGCTATAATGTGC
>NW_021911246.1:0-518 GCF_006229205.1 Suricata suricatta | reverse complement strand
TTTTCCTTGTTCAAGTCTTTGTTTAAATTCTAGTTAGTTAACAGTGTAATATTAGTTTTGGGTATAGAATATAGTGATTCATCATTAACATACAACATTCAATATCACCACTTAATATCCATCACCCGTTTAACTCATTCCCATGCCCACCTTCCCTCCAGAAAGCCTCAGAGGGTTCTCTATAGTTGAGTCGGTTTTCTGTTTTACCTTGTTTTTTTTTTCTATGTTCATCTGCTATGTTGCTTAAATTCCATATATGAGTAAAATCATGTGGTATTTGTCTTTCTCTGACTGCCTTATTTCACTTAGCATAATACCCTATAGCTCCATCTATGTTGTTGCTAATGGCAAGATTTCATTTTTTACGGTTAAGTAATATTTCATTGTATACATGCACCACTTCTTTATCCATTCATCTGTCGACGGACATCTGGGCCATAGTTTGGCTATTGTTGATAATGCTGCTACAACCATCATGGTGCATGTGTCCCTTCCAAACTATTTTTCTACCCTTTGGA
>NW_021911245.1:0-518 GCF_006229205.1 Suricata suricatta | reverse complement strand
CTATTATTCGCAGCATCCAGCCTTGTAGGTAAATATATCTGATGGGCAATAAACACTGACCGGCTTTGGTGAAAGAACCATTTGTTCCTTTTTTTTCAAGAAGACTTAAGGCTACGATTGAGTGAAACTATGTGGATAAACATAAAAGGACTAACACTTTAAGGGATAAGTTAGCATAGCACCAACTCATCATTTTTAGTTCTCAGGACTTAATCAAGTATTCAGGCTTTTTCATCTAACTCCCCTTGGTCATTTGTTTTTAATCACTAATTAGAAGAGAGATCAGATTAAATTTCCAATGGGGAAAGGTCCCTGCTGTCTTCCTGGAGTGAAGGTATTCACTTCAAAGCAATTTATTAACAAAATTGAACTCTTGTTCTGATGAGGGGCAATGCAACCTTCAAAATACCTTTTATATATGTAAACATCAAGCCTTGAATTTTGCTGCTCTAAGCATCTGGCTGTCTAATAATGACCTAATGTTAGGTCAGGATGTTACCAGTTCCTGCCATTGTTCA
>NW_021911244.1:0-1283 GCF_006229205.1 Suricata suricatta | reverse complement strand
AAGGTGCCCGCCCCTGCCCGCTGGACGGCGCGGAAGCACAGCCGTCCAGGTCACTGGGACCTCAGGACGATGACCATGGTCGAGACCATGGGGAGGCCGGGAAAGGCTGCCCAGGGGCCACGACACACCCTTCCCGGAGTCGTGCCCCCTCCCCGCCCTGCGCTGAGAGCTCAGAGTGACCTCTTGTAGCAGACACACCAGGGCCACCGTGTGCCCATGACCCCGGAGCAGCCGATGACCTGGTCAGCCTGGAGCCCAGCCGCCTGGTGTGCATCGGTGTGTGTGTGTGTGTGTGTGTGTGTCTGTGTGTGTCTGTGCGCACGCGCATGCACACATGTGCCCACAGGCAGCCAGGGCTTACCAGCTGGATGATGTTGGAGACACTGAGCCAGTTCGCCTGCCTGATGTTCTCGCCGCCCTCCACGAGGCCCTCGTAGCCCTGAAACCAGAGAGGGACCAGGTGACCGGCGGCTGCGGGCAGGGCCCCCGGGCACTCTGCTGAGACCCCATCCAGCTGGAAGGGGTCCTGCCCCCCGACCGGCTCACTGAGTCCCCGAGCCCGTGCACCAGGTGACCCAGACCAGACACGTAAGCCGCCGGGCGCCCAGCGGCCCTCTGCCCAGGACCGGCCCTGCAGAGGAAGCCGCCGCCCTGCCCCCTACAGGGACGGACCAGACGGGTAAAGGACAGCCTGCGTCTGCTCTGGCGTCTGGCGGCTCCCACTCAGCCCGGTGTCCCCGCAGCCGTGTGCCACGCCCTCGACCTCACTCGGTCCCACGGGCTGCGATCCGTCCGCTGCTGATGGACGGGGGGAGGTCTCCAGTCGGAGGCTTAGAGATAACGCACTGAGGACACACACGGCCGAGCAGGACCCCCGTAGTCTCGGGGTGCGGGAGCAGCTGACCCCCGGCCACACAGCTCGTGGCTCCCTCCCTGCCCACCAGCAGCTCAGCCGGGACCTCTGGGCGCTCGCCCTGCAGCGCTGGGCCAGCCTCCACCCCGGGGGTGTGTGCCGGTGCCTGCAGGTGGTTTTGACTTGAATTTCCCTGATGGCCCTGTGCTGTTTCCCTGGGACAGAAGCCACCTGCCTCTGGGACGGCCCAGGGAGGGGGGTCGGCTCTGGGAGAGGGGAAGTGCTGGGAGGGGGGACGGGCCTGGGAGGGGGGATGGCCCAGGGAGGGGGGTCGGCCCTGGGAGAGGGGATGGCCCTGGGATGGGGAAGTGCTGGGAGGGGGGACGGCCCTGGAAGGAGGCCCGTTCCAGCATCTCACAGGTTCTCCCCT
>NW_021911243.1:0-518 GCF_006229205.1 Suricata suricatta | reverse complement strand
CCCCCCCCAAAAATAATAACAACAACAACAACAAAACAGTTGTGGAGATAACTGTTTTTAAGTTATAATTTAACTTATAATTAAGCCAAAGATGTAACACTGAAATTAACTCTTCCTCCTTTGAATTTTTAATTTAAAAATAATATGCTCATTTATTAATACTTCATCCATTTCTATATTGTTTGAAACATGAAGAGTCTTTTACTCCCCATTCAGCACGTATTAACAGGTTAAATATTCCATACTACAGTCATTCAAACATACTACTCTCTCTCTCCAACATTTTATTGTGAACCTTTCAAACATATGGGAAGAACCTTACAGTAAACACCTGTATACCTAACACATAGATTCTTCCATTTACAATTTATTATGCTTATTTTACCATCTATCCATCAATTGTTGTTTATGCATTTCAGAGTAGTGGAGACATTGGTATGTTTTCCCTAAATACTTCAGCATATATATCTTAACTAAAGTTCAATATTTCTTTACAATTTTATTCTTTTTTTTTTTTT
>NW_021911242.1:0-518 GCF_006229205.1 Suricata suricatta | reverse complement strand
CACCAAATCTGCTACAACATTGATGTTGGAATTCGTAGGTTCCTGAACCATGAGAAATAACTTTGTTGTTTATAGCTTTGCAGTTCAAATGGGCTAAGACAGCCTTACTGCCCCAGAAACATAATTTTTCAGGAAGACTAGGTGAGCACAGCTTATTGTTTAATGCCAACACCTGCAGGAAGTCCTCAGGCAACACCCACTCCTCTCACAGCCACCACCCCTCCACTGGATGATTTCAGTTAACTTTTTGTTCTACAATCCTCTGACTCTATATTGTGACTAAGGGGAAACTATGAATACTAAATAGTCAACTTAAAAATGAACTTTGGGCTGGGGTCCCTAAGTGGCTCAGTCTGTCATGCATCCAACTTCAGCACAAGTCATGATATCTCAGTTCATGGGTTTTAGTTCCACATCAGACTCTGTGGTGACAGCTCAGAGCCTGGAGCCTGCTTCAGATTCTGTGTCTCCTTCCTTTCTTCCCCTCCCCAACTTGTGCTTTGTCTCTCTCTCTCTCT
>NW_021911241.1:0-518 GCF_006229205.1 Suricata suricatta | reverse complement strand
CAAGAGAAGAATAATAAATTAAATTAAGCGGAGGACACCTAAAGTAAAAAACACCAGGACTTCACGATTTTTAAAATTCTCAGTCTCCAGCTGGCAAAAGATGCTAAAGTATGAAATGGCGTCCAAGTGAAGTCTGAGCACCGCCTAGAGAAAAAGCCAAGGGTATAAATGAAAAACCTTTTTTAAAGATCAAAAAGATCAAAGGGGGCACATCAAGAGTACTAGACACTCACACACAGAGAACTTTAAAAAGATTAGGGCTATGCTTTACAGATTCTCTCAAACAACAGAGCCTCTAGAAAGGTTAAGGTCATTATCATCCCTCCATCTTGTCAGAAGCAACCCAACATGGAAAGGAATCTCAATGAGACTAATGCATGTGGCTGTTGTCTAATGGAATGAACATAAATGAGACGCACAGGAGGTCTATAAAGTTTTTGAGAAAATTCTATCAGCAAAATCACTGCTCCACTAGACTAAAAAAGACAAAGTACAAAAAATTGACTCCAAAATTATTC
>NW_021911240.1:0-518 GCF_006229205.1 Suricata suricatta | reverse complement strand
GAGTGTCATTGCAACTACTGTATTGTAAATGATAGAAAATAATTGCATATGTTAAAAAAATAAATTGTGTTATATTTAAAAAAAAAAGACTAATGGATTCTGTAAAAGAAAACAGTGGGGATGAAATTCAACACACTTCTATACATAAGTAACTAAAATTTGGAAGCTAAAATTAAAAATATATATAATGTAAAATAGCTCCAAAAATGGAAATAGTTAATTATAAATCTAACAACTAAAACTACCATGCTCAGTTGTTCTATGTTCAGCTACAAAATGCTGACAAAAGAAATCAAGGAAGATCTGAATAAATGAAAAGACATACTATGTACATCGTTTGGAAGATTCAACATAGCAAATATGCCGGTTTTCCCAAAGTACACTACAGGTTTAAGCAATATCAATAAAATTCCCAGCAGATCTATTGTGTAGATAGAGACAAGCTGATTCTAAAATTTGTATTGAAGAGAAAAGGAATTAGAACACAAATAATTCTGAAAAAGAAGAATAAAATTGTA
>NW_021911239.1:0-518 GCF_006229205.1 Suricata suricatta | reverse complement strand
GTGCTGGGGCTCCTCGGGCGAGCTGTTTGGCGAGGACAAGGAGCAGAGGGGACACGGGCACCGGGAAGGGGAGGATGTGGCGGTGAAGTGGAGAGTGCGGTAACGGGCTAAGGGCTCTGCCTGCCCCTGGGCTCCCCTGGCGGGCGCTCTTTTCCCCCGGACCCAGTCCCAGTCTGCGAGCCGCTTGGATTCTTGCCCATTGCTTATTGGTCGTTTCTGCAGTAACCTCTGATCCGATGGTGCAACTCTCGGGACGCTCACATCCACAGCTCCTTTGGCTTGCTCTGAGGAGAATTTGCTCCTTGTTTACCTCCCCAGCTAGTGAAGCCCCCGTGCAAGTTTCCGGTCATCGCTTGGTCCTTCAGGAGACGAAGAAATTAGGTGGAAAGGCTCACCATTGACAAAATGCCCCTTCTGACCCCAAAGGTCCATTACGGAATGCCGGACACTTGGACTAGGGACTTCTCAAAAAGGCTCACAGAAGGACATTTTTTAAGGATTCACACTATCAAATGACT
>NW_021911238.1:0-518 GCF_006229205.1 Suricata suricatta | reverse complement strand
GGGGGGCGGGGGGGGGGGCACTTGTGGGGAGAAGCACTGGGTGTTATATGGAAACTAATTTGACAATAAACTATTATAAAAAAAAAAGACTCTGCTTCTATTGTTTATCACTGTGCCATAAAAACTCCACACAGGGCACCTGGGTGGCTCAGTCATTAAGCGTACTTCTTTGGCTCAGGTTATGATCTCACGGTTCATGAGTTCAAGTCCCACATCGGGTGAATACGAGCCCCACTTTGGGTGAAATACCAGCCCTGGGTGAGCCCCACTTCTCTCTCTCTCTCCCCCTCTATCTCTCTCTGCCCCTCATGGGATTCTCTCTCTCTCTCTCTCTCTTTCTCTCTCTCTCTCTCTCTCACTGCCCCTAATTCACTTGTGCCATCTCTCACACAAAAAAACCAAAAACAAACAAAAGACACTCCACACAAGTAATGGCAGCCCAACATTGTGAATTGATTTCCAATATTTATTTGGCCAGTTAAAAGAGCTTTACCAAACTTTATTTTATAAAACCTGAC
>NW_021911237.1:0-518 GCF_006229205.1 Suricata suricatta | reverse complement strand
TGTAACAAGCTTCTAGCCTGTGCTGGCTGTGTGTGGACTTCCGCTTCTTCGGGGCATCTGCTTATCTTGGTATCTTCCACACAGCCATGGATCAAAGCCTCATGCAAAGTCTCACATAAACCAGATGCTCAGTGTTTGTTGAATAAAATCTGATGAGCAAAAGTGATATGTGGACTGTTTGGAATCATGCTGTCTTGATTTTCACTTTTTGACTTAAATATCGCCTATCCATATGCCAGCACCTTCCTACACAACAGAGAGAAGCACCTGTGTTGGTCTTGGCACACGATCTGCTCAGGGGCAGGGCTGGGGCGTCCTTGTTCTCTAGTGTGCTGTGCATGTGCATGTGTGCATATGGATGAGCACACACACATGTGTGTGTTCACACGCATGCACACTAACCAAGGGCTGGACAGTCACATCACCTCAGGGTGTGTCAGAAATGGAAAGCCTGACAAAGTCACAGATGAATATAGTAGACCAATGAGTCCCAACCTGTTCGAGTATAAGGATTCTTC
>NW_021911236.1:0-518 GCF_006229205.1 Suricata suricatta | reverse complement strand
CAAATCTTGGAATAAGGTTGATGCTCCAGAAAGATGTATCGCAGATCCTCTCTTTTTTGTTTCCTCCCCCCACAGAACTGGGGCTGCATGTGTCCCATTTGGAGGAGTGTGGAGTGATGTCATAGTATGAGTGATGTCATAGTAGGGAACTCACCAGAACAAAGAAATGGAAAAATGATTTGAGGGACTTGTCACAGGATAATTGCAGGATAGTAACACAGAGATCGTGGGGGCCCCTGGGTGGCTCAGTCACAGAGCAGCCCACTTCAGCTCAGGTCATGGTCTTGCAGATCCTGGGTGTGAGTCCCCCATCAGGTTTTTCGGTGATAGCCTGGAGCCTGGGGCCTGCTTCAGATTGTGTCTTCCTATCTCTCTGCCCCTCCTATCTCTCCATCTCTGTCTCTCTCAAAAATAAATAAAAGTTAAAAATAATTTTTTTTTGTTGCTTAAATGTAGAGATTGTGTATTACCTTCCTCCACTATTTTCTTTGGCCCTTATTTTCAGAAGTGCCAAGGGG
>NW_021911235.1:0-518 GCF_006229205.1 Suricata suricatta | reverse complement strand
GTATGTGTATATACATTTACATTACATTACCTGTATAATGCACACACATACACTATACATGTATGTGTACATTTATCAAAATATTGGAGGATTGTTAGATTTTTAGTAGAGATTTTAGATATAAATAAAGAATTATTTAATATAATCTTCACACATATGATTAAAATTTAATATCAGCTCCCTCCAAAAAAATCATTTTTGAAATATAGAAGTGGAACTTTATGAATTCCTATTTTCTAGGGAACAATTTGTGGATTAGAGAAATAATTTGGTTTACATAATATCTTAGTCAGTACTAGTTTGTATAAATGCTAACCTCTTTCATATTATTCTTTTCCTTGCAAATTAACATTATTATGATATTATGAAAAACTCATAGCATAAGAGATCTGTAGGTCTGTGTGTCTTTAAACAATGCCTTGATTTCCTTCAGACTCATATCCTCATTTATGAAATACATATAGCAACAGATAATATGCATAATGATAACTGAGTCATTCATAAAAGATCTTCATTAA
>NW_021911234.1:0-518 GCF_006229205.1 Suricata suricatta | reverse complement strand
AGAGATTTCTCTTGTTTCTTGAGGTAGACCTATATTGCTATGAACTTCCATGTTAGAACTGCTTTTGCTGTATTCCACAGATTTTTGGTATATTGTATTTCTGTTTTCATTTGTCTCTTAGATTTTTTTTTAATTCCTCCTTTGATTTCTTCTATTACCCAGTGTTTTTTCAGCAACATGTTCAATCTTCATGTATTTTTGGTTATTCCAGTTTTTTTCTTGTAACTGACTTCTAGTTTCACACTATTGTAGTTGGAAAAGACGCTTGATATGATTTCAGTCTTTTTGAATTTATTGAGATATGTTTTGTGGCTTAACCTGTAATTTATCCTGGAGAATGTTCCATGTGCATTTGATAAAAATGTGTATTCCACTGTTTTTGGATGGAATGTTCTGTATATGTTTATTAAGTCCACCTGGTCTAATGTGTTGTTTAAGGCTGATGTTTTCTTATATATTTTTCTGTTTTGACGATCATCCATTGGTGTAAATGGGGGAGATAAAATCCCCTACTAACA
>NW_021911233.1:0-1283 GCF_006229205.1 Suricata suricatta | reverse complement strand
CCACCCTGAATGGGATCACGCCATTCCTGGCTTGCATGCTTCTAGTCTGTTCCCTGTGCTCTCAAATCAAAATCAGGGCTGCTGTGCTGCAGCCCACACAGTGACTGGCCTCTGTCCGCCCCTCCCACCTCACCTCTACCCCACTCTCCCTGTCTGTGATACCACACCGACCTTCTTGTTCCTTAAACATGCCAAGCCCATTCCTGCCCCAGGACCCTTGCACGTGCCGTTCCTCAGCCTGGACCGCTTGTCCTCCAGGTGAAGGATCTTCCATAGCCCCTGCGCCAGGCTGAAGTCACATGCCTCTCCCTTCATCCTTTGTCCTATTCGGCTGCATAACACGGCTCATAAGTGAAACTCCTGTGTTCATTGACAGGGACTTTGCCTCTGCCCCCTTGCTCGCACCCCAGTGCCTGGCACTTAGTCAGGGTTCAGCGAGTGTTGGGTGAAGGAACGAGTGACCCCCTAGAACAAGGCTGCAGGGAGGTGTTGACGTCTACCCGTCTCCAATAAGGAAGCCGAAGCTCATGGTCACGGCGCTCATACACGGAGGCCCCAGGCCTGAAACCCGTGTCGGCCTGCCCGCCCCCCCCCCCAGAGCTCCTCGGAACACAGGGTGCAGGTCTGGGAGAGGCCCTGCGCGCCCTCAGTTCGCCCCCTCGGGAGGAGCAGCGGGCGAGAAGGCGCCAGGCAGCTGGCCCTCCCGGGAGGCTCAGGGCCGCAGAGCCTGCCGGGCACTGCACCGCCAGAACTAATCTGCCCTTGGGCTGTGCTGGCCCCAGTCCCGGCAAGGTGGTGACTGCCACTCCAGATAGAAGCCGGTGCCACTCGCCATGACAACAGGGATGTGCTTGCACAAAAGGCGGTGTCGGGAAACACCCACACGCTGGCAGCGGGCACAGGCCCCTCTCCCGGCCTGGGGACGGCTCCTGCGAGGCGGCCCAGCCTCCCTGAGCAGCCCAGGCCTCCCCCAGCCCCCAGCCCTGCCCCTCCAAAGAACCGAGGCTGGCTTCTACCCCTTTCCCAAAGCGGAGAGAGAAGGAGCGGCCTGGCATGGTGCCAGCCACCTGCAGGCCTCTTTGAATCCTGCCCCTTGCAAGGCTTTAGAAACTGAGGCACAGAGAGGCAAGGATGCTTGTCCCAGACCTGGGAGGCCCCAGTGGTACCGTTCACCTGTGGGGCTTTGGAGGCAGAACCGTTGTGGGCTCCGGTCCCTGCTCTCCCACACGCCGGCCCTCGCTCCCTGGACAAGTGACGGAGTCGTCTCTGAGCCTCAGTGTTCT
>NW_021911232.1:0-518 GCF_006229205.1 Suricata suricatta | reverse complement strand
GGCAATGAGAGGGAATGACATATGGCCCTTTGTAGGAAAGTGGATGGACCTTGAGGGTGTCATGGTGAGTGAAGTAAGCCAGGCAGAGAAGGACAGAAACCATATGTTTGCATTCATAGGTCTAGCAGGAATGTTTATTTATTTTAGAGAGACAGAGCATGAGCAAGGGAGGGGCAGAGAGAAAGGGAGACTCTGAGTCTGAAGTAGACTCCAGGCTCTGAGCTGTCAGCATAGAGCCCGACGCGGGGCTCAAACTCAGGGACCGTGAGATCATGACCTGAGCCAAAGTCAGATTCTTAACTAACTGAATCACCCAGGCGCTCCAGAGGAAAATATTTATTTATACTTAGAGTAACTGAAGGAGAGTTACTTTGCATATTTACATCTGCCTTTGGCCAGTGGTGATCAGTGCAGAATGGGAAGGAGACAGTGCTATTAAAAAAGCTATCTGAAGACTCTGCTACAGCCATTCAGTTGAAAAGTGCTGCTAGACTTCGGAAAGCATGTTTAAAAGATGA
>NW_021911231.1:0-518 GCF_006229205.1 Suricata suricatta | reverse complement strand
GAGATAGAGAACAAACTGAGGGTTGATGGTGGGAGGTGGTGAGAGATGGGCTAGATGGGTGATGGGTAGTAAGGAGGGCACTTGCGATGAACACTGGCTGTTTTACCTGATGAATCACTGAATTCTACTTCTGAAACCAATATTGTACTACATGTTAGCTGATGTGGGAAGGAAATGGCAGATAAGACTAACTTTCCTTATAACCTGCCACCCATTGACAAATCCCTGAGGCTGGCAGAGTGAAATGTTTCTCCAGGAACTCCCTACTGTCTTCATGCTAATGCTTTACTAGAGAGAAAAACCACCTTACCCTGACAATAGCTAGGCCTCCAGTATCCTGGGAGTCCTCTTTAACATACAAAAATCTCTTTGGAACCTTTCTCTGGACTTTACTTCCCACGACTCCCAAATATATAATCAGTCCCTCCACAGGGTCTGGGGCAACCCTTCCTGCCCACGCGTCCTGTCTCCGTGCTTTAATAAAATCACCATTTTTGCACCAAAGACGCCTCAAGAAT
>NW_021911230.1:0-518 GCF_006229205.1 Suricata suricatta | reverse complement strand
ATAGTCACTCAGTGAATGAATGAATGAAATATAAATATGGTTTCATCAAATTTGATGAAATATCATACCTGAGTTCACAATTTATATTTTTTTTGTTTCTATCCTATTTGGTTTATATTATATTCTGTAACATATGGGAAGGTTTTTATTAAGGAATACTTAAATTCATATATTTTTCATTGTGATATTGTAATTTTTTGAGATTATAATTGATCTGTAACATTGTATTAGTTCCAAGTGTACAACATAATCCCTTTTATGTGTCAAATGGCCACTACAATAAATCTAGTAAACATCAATACCCACACGTAGTTATGATTTCTTTTCTTGTGATGAGAACCTTTAAGATTAGTCTTAGCAACTTCCAAATATGCAATACAGTATCATTAACTAGAGTCACCATACTGTATACCATATTGCCAGGACTTTATGTACGTATGCACATATGCATGTATTTTTAGTACTTATTTATATCTATGAGTCCAGTTTTGATTTGGTTTGGTTTTAGATCCCACTCT
>NW_021911229.1:0-518 GCF_006229205.1 Suricata suricatta | reverse complement strand
GAGTTTTGGGATCACCTTATTCATTTGTAAAAAAAGGTTATTGTTGGGATTTTGATAGGGATTGCATTGAAACTGTGGATCACTTTGGGTATTACTGTCTTCTTAACCATATTAAGTCTCCTAATACATGAACACGACATGTCTTTCCACTTAATTAGGTCTTTAATGTTTTGAACAATACTGTCTTGTAGTTTTCAGCGTAAAGGCTGGGGAGTGAGAGATGGTAAATTTGTATGTTGAGATAACACAGCTCAGCTTACTGAAATTCATCTGCTTCTTTCTTCATTAAACATTTCCCCTGGTTGTTGCTGGGCTTTTTTTTTAAATTTTTAAATTTTTTTTTCTGTTTATTTATTTATTTTTTTAACATATGCAATTATTCTCCATCATTTACACTACAGTAGTTACAATTACACTCCAAACAGAAAAGCAAAGTAAAAAATCAAAACCCTAACTTCTATTTCATGTAATTAGACTTATACAGAAATTAGAAGGTTATGTAACAACTAGTTAATCAC
>NW_021911228.1:0-518 GCF_006229205.1 Suricata suricatta | reverse complement strand
ACAGAATCCAAAGCAGGCTCCGGGCTCTAAGCTGTCAGCACAGAGCCTGACACTGGGCTTGAACTCCCTGACTGTGGGGATCATGACCTGAGCTGCAGTCGGCCGCCCAACAGGCTGAGCCACCCAGGTGCCCCTAAAGTCACTTTTCATATGGTGAGAAAGAGCTGGTTACTTGCTATTGAGTGGAAGCTCTGAGAGAGTCCCAGACAGAGCATTCTAGAGCACAGATGATGTTTTAGGATGCACTTACACACTCAAGGAGCTGTTTGCAAGAAGAGTTCAGTAATACCTTCTTTGTCACACAAAAGTGTGGCTGCATATCCCATTCTCCCTAGCTATTGGTGGACATGTAACAAAGTCCTAGCAAATGAAGTACAATCTGTGCTATAGGACTTTGGGAAGTGTTCTTCTAAAAAACACATAAGCTCTGCTTTTGGTATATCTGTATGAGCTCCTCTTAGACAGAACCTTATGCAAATATCAAGTATGACTTCCAGGGGAAAAAAGTGTTAAAAAGC
>NW_021911227.1:0-518 GCF_006229205.1 Suricata suricatta | reverse complement strand
CGAGCAGGGGAGGGTTAGAGAGAGAGGGAGACACAGAATCCGAAGCAGGCTCCAGGCTCTGAGCTAGCTGTCAGCACAGAGCCCGATGCAGGGCTTGAACCCATGAACTGTGAGATCATGACCTGAGCTGAAGCCGAAGGCTAAACCGACTGAGCCACCCAGGTGCCCCAGAGGTTCTTTCTTTTCCCCACTAGGTTTATTAGTTTAGTTTTTCTGTTCAGTATGTTTGAGGATTTTCTAAAATGTCTGGTATTTCTTGGCTATAAGTTTATAATTAAGATCAAGGACTATATTTAAAATTATTTGTGACAGTTTATTTTCTAAAAAGGAATTGTCTTTCATTTTCTGATATGTTTGATAAAATATTCAAATAATATAGAGAAATGATAATTCTCTCATAATTCTGCCTTCTGGAGATAGCCACTGATTCAAAAAATCCTTCATGTTTTTATGCTATATAAGCATGTATTTATACAAATAGAATGATAAGATACAGTGTTTAAAACCTGTCTTTTATC
>NW_021911226.1:0-518 GCF_006229205.1 Suricata suricatta | reverse complement strand
TTTTTTAACGTTTATTCATTTTTGAGAGACAGAGAAACATAGAGCGTGAGCCAGGGAGGGGCAGAGAGAGAGGGAGACACAGAATCCGAAGCAGGTTCTAGGCTCTGAGCTCCAGCACAGAGCCCAACTCAGGGCTCAAACTCAGGAGCCGTGAGATCATGACCCGAGCTGAGGTAGGATGCTCAACTGACTGAGCCACCCAGGCACCCACGTCCTCGGACATTTTCTACATTGAAAGCCTGGCTCAGGACGCCCCCCTCACGAACACCTGGGTAACACTACCTAAACTGGAGGGGGCCCACGTTCCCTAGCAAATGGCAAACTCCTTGGCTGTATTACTGTTGAGACACCTTTGAGCTCTCTCTCTCTCTCTGAACCGATGCTCTGTGATTAAGGTGATGCTGCTTTGGCAAGGTGGGACTTGCTCGTGTCTGCAAAGGGATATGGATTCTATTACCCCCACGCACCCCTCCCCTATCTCCAGAGCCTGCTTCTGCTGCCTCATCTCCACCCTGGAG
>NW_021911225.1:0-518 GCF_006229205.1 Suricata suricatta | reverse complement strand
GCGTGCGCTCGGAGGCGGTAGGGGAGGGCCTGGCCGGGCAGCGGGGGCCCCGGGTGGGCGCAGGGCCCCGCAGCAGGGGCAGCGTGCGCTCGGAGGCCTGGGCTCGGGCTGGAGGGAACTCAGCAGACACCTGTGCGAGCGTGAAGAACGATGGCTTTGGGGCCGGGGAAGAGCTGGAGAGGAAGCGGTGGTCTCCACGACCCCCTACCATCTGAAGAACAGGAAGTCCAAGCATGTTGTGTGGCTTTGGAGACCAGGGATGGAAGGAAGGAAGCCGGATGTGGCTCAATCCAGGTTCATCTGAAAATTCTGAACTATTCTAAAACGGCACAGGCTGCTTCCCACAGTCACCCATGGCCCCTACTACGCTCCCAGCCACACAGCACCAAGAGTTTTAAGCCCATCACTGCTGCCCATTTCAATATGTAGAATACATCACCCCAGGCCGGTCTCCACAACCCCTGCAAGGCACTGGCCCCCACCATACTGGGGCACTATTTTTAAACCTCGCCCCCCCC
>NW_021911224.1:0-518 GCF_006229205.1 Suricata suricatta | reverse complement strand
GAAAAGATAAGAAACAACAATAAAAACCCAATAGAAAAATTAAGAATGGATATGAACAGACAATTCATTATGAAAAAAACCCACTCTAAATGCTTTTTAAAGAGGCAAAAGATTTATACTATTTGAAGAGGAACCAGAGTATCTCTAAAATGCTTTTTAAACATAAGACACTCAATATGACTCATAACAGCAAGTTAAAGCTATCATTAGATGATTTCCTCCTTACCGGACTGATAAAGATCAAGAATGTAAATAACTCAGAGCATTGGCTAGGGGACGGTGTAATAAACATTCTCAGAGCCAACTTCTGTGAAGGGCGAATTTAGCAACATCAATCAATATTTTAAATACGTATCTCTGACCAAGCAATTTGACTTCTGGCTCTGTATGTTACAGAGATAACTACATATTTATGAAAAGATACATGCACAAAGTTATATGTTACAGAATGTCGTGTAATAAAAAAGATTGGATACAACTTATATATGCAATAATAATAGAGTAATGGCTAAGTAAAC
>NW_021911223.1:0-518 GCF_006229205.1 Suricata suricatta | reverse complement strand
ACTCATGTTTATTTATTGAAATAGTGAAGGATACTGCTGTCCTTTGATTATGCTTGGATTCCACTGTGTAAAAGATTGTGAGAGCAAATGGCCTTTTTGGCTCCTAGAGCTGGTCTGACTCACTCCTCAAATTCTGCTGAAGTTTGCTCTGGAGATAAATGGACAATGCCTCAGTTAGTGATGACAAGTATATACATAAGTATTTAAAGAGATGCAAATATTACTTTTGACCTACCTCATAACTAATCAACTGGCTCAGATATGAGTATCAGATGTTTGTTCCTACTGAGAAAATAGTTCTGCATCCTTAAGATAATTTTATAAAAATGTAAAAGAAAAATTTATGAATAAAAATTAACAAATAGGGGTGTCTGGGTGGTTTAGTCAGTTAAGCATCCAGCTTCGGCTCAGGTCATGATCTCACGGTTTGTGGGTTTGAGTCCCGCATCCGGCTCTGTGCTGACAGCTAGCTCAGAGCCTGGAGCCTGTCTTCAGATTTTGTGTCTCCCTCTCTCTCT
>NW_021911222.1:0-1283 GCF_006229205.1 Suricata suricatta | reverse complement strand
GTAAGGAGGGCTGGTTGTATACATTCATACAATAAAATAATATGCAGCCATTGAAAGTGATATTGTAAAAGAATATTTAATTATATGGAAATACCATGTCACCTAAGTCTAAGATATACATGGTTTGCTTTTTAATATTTCTTAAATTGCGAAGTATTTTACAACCTATCTTGAGAGAAACAATCACTAAGCAGATGAGTGAGCTGTGACTTAAGATCCTGTCTTCATGTGCACATGTAGCCGTATAGAGAGAGAAAGATTTCTGTTTATCCATATGCTACCTCAGCTGAGTTACTGTAATGGCAGGACCATCTATGTTGAATTTTAACTTAAGTCTGTACTTCTAATTGTCATTTTAGCTGTCATTTTAATTGTCTTAAAATACATTTTGATACAGCTTTGACATGAAAAATATTGTGTATGCAAAAGACTGTGTCTGTCACATGCCAGACAATGCAATTAACACACTAGAAATAGCCAAATCTCTAGGAATAGATTACAGGATTTTCAAAGCCAGGAGAAGCTAGTGTGACTGATTCATACATTATAAAAGACTTTCACCCAGGCACCAACATATCAAAAGCTTCTGGCTGACGTTCAAGAGAAGCTGTTTAACTTTCATTCATTTTTAATATAATTAAGCAAAAAACCCAAAATTGAAACTATCAGTTCCCCACATCCTCCCCCAAAAAGCCTATGAGGCTTTTCTGGCCCTTTGATTTGCTTCAAGATTTTAAAATCAACCCCGAAGGTGGAAAGACGTCAAAATAAAGATCCTGTGCTATGAGAAGTGACATGTCCCTAGGAAGCAATGCAGAATTTATGGCGGGTGAAAACTTATGACTATAAATGGTGTAGATTGCAATTTCATGTTTCCTTTTGGAGTAGGAAAGTCTATATCTATTATCTATGCCTGTCCCACCACTTTGTTTTGGGGGTAGATAACTTTTTTCCTAGTTTCACAGGTCGATAGATGGAAAGAAAATTTGTCCCATGATGGAACATACCCAGCCTTGTACATACTTGATTTATATGATGAGATTTATGACTCGCAAGCTAATAATATTTAGATGATATTTTTGGCTCAGTTGATATTGTAATGGGTTGAGATTTGGGAGGATGCTGGGATGGGGTATATTCTGCTTCTGGGATGGATGTGAATCTTTGGGAACCATCTTTGTGATGGATTTTGGTATGTTAAAAAAATGCCACTCCTCCCCAAAGGTATATATTTTTTTCTAATACTCAGAACCTGTAAATATTATCTTATATGGCAAACAATG
>NW_021911221.1:0-518 GCF_006229205.1 Suricata suricatta | reverse complement strand
TTTTTATATACATGTATATCCAATCAGCATAATTGAATTGTAGGTACTTTTCCTCAACAATGCCCTCTACATTATGACTCTGAATGTTCAAAATATGGTCTACACTCTATATATATCTCAAACGCTGGAAATCATCTGTTATTAACTCTAAGCTACCTGGACATTGGGGGAACTGATTTTGGGATGAAAATTCCTAATCGGAGAGTAAACAGTCATCCCCTGAAGGGACCAAATTCATTCACAAAATATTGAAATAACTTTGTTGATTATATAGATGAATCGTAGCATTGGAACTATGGGAGCCATGTCCATTTATGTAAAATTTTGTCATGTTATTTTCCCCTTTACTGGTAGTCACCTCCACTACATGGACCCAGAAAATGATACAGGAATTTCAGAATTTCTTCTTATGGGATTTTCAGAAGAACCACAACTGCAGCCCCTCATATTTGGGACGTTCCTTTCCATGTACCTGATCACTGTGTTTGGAAACTTGCTCATCATATTGGCCATCAGCT
>NW_021911220.1:0-518 GCF_006229205.1 Suricata suricatta | reverse complement strand
TTCAATTTGCTGATTGGATTTTTGTTCACTTGAGGAACCCACGGGTTTTGGGGACTGGCCTGAGGGCATATTCTGCCACCTGTCTGTGCGATCCTTTCTCCCAGGTCCCTGGACAGGTATCTCTGTCCCTGGGTCAAGGCCACCCAGCCCGTTCCTCTCTTTGTTGAACAGGAAGCCCTCAGTCATCTGTTCGCCAGGAATCTTTCTAGTAGATCTGGATCGGGCTGAGCCTCCAGCTGCGACCTGGTGCTCTCTTGATCTGAACGCTCTAAGTTCTGGAATGGTTTCTGTGTATCTTAATGAAACGATACTATCTTCAATATAGAATGTTTTGAATGTGTGACGAGCGAGGATGGATTTTTCAAATCTTTGTCAACTTTTGGCGGTGATTCACAAAAGAGTCGATTTCTCTTATTATGGTTCTGTGCTACATTCAGGTCAAAGTTACAGCCACTTTGCAGGTAGGAGGACCTCCACAGCACCTACCCCAGTTGTGGCTTGATTTGTCAGCTCCTTCC
>NW_021911219.1:0-518 GCF_006229205.1 Suricata suricatta | reverse complement strand
ACACCCGCAGAGGGCACACCCACTGGGGGCACACTCACAGGAGCGCACCCACAGGAAGCACACCTGCAGGGAGCCATGGTCAGGGCCAAAGTGGAGCTGCGCTCAGGGTGGGGAGGCGGCAGCAGAGCAGATTGGGAGGGAAGCTGGGGAGAGTCTGGGGGGCGTGGTGAGTGGGAGCCTGAGTCAGAGCATCCGGTGGAGACTTCAGGAGGCAGGTGGACATGGCCTTGGGGACCCAGTAGTGAGGCCCAGGCTGCAGGTGGGTGTGGGTGCAGGTTCAAGACGGACGGCAAAGCCCAGCCCTGAGTGAGGACACCGCAGGGCGTGCAGGGTGTGTGAGGGCGGGAGGGCAGCAAGACGAAGGCACCCAGGGTCCCAGGAGGGTGCTGCAGGCGGGGTGCGAGGAGGAGGGAGAAACCAGCCTTGAGAAGCGTTGATGGGCAGGTGAGGAGGACCCAGGGTACGACTCCTGGGGCCGCATGAGGACCGGGGAGAGCCCCCTCTGAGGCCACCCAGAA
>NW_021911218.1:0-518 GCF_006229205.1 Suricata suricatta | reverse complement strand
GTTACAAAAAGAAGTTAATCAGCTTCACAGTTTTGCTCAATCCCTAACAAACAAAAATGTAGAGGCCAGCATGACAGCCTCTGCAGAGAATAAGCTAAAAGGAGGGAGACAATGCACTTTTGTAAATGACTCTGGAGATATTGAGTAATTAAGACAGGAAAACATTCACTTCGAGGAGCTTAATTGACTATGTTCTCTTCCTAGTGTTTCCGGAAAATTAAAGTTTACATAGTCGTTATTCATGTAAAGGCCAAAGTATACAGTAGAATATGCCATTTTAACTTATGGTCAACTGAATCTGTGCAGACCATTTCCTCCTAATGTTAGGAGCCTGCTGCTACCTATGGATGAGAGTAGAGTATGACAGCCCGCATGAAGATTTCCCAATGTCCAACAGTGACTATCAAATGCAGGCTTGGGTTTCATACATTTTGGTTAAGTTCAACTCGGTTCAAATAATTTTTAATATCAATATTAAGCACAATATTACGCACTATAAATTCATATATAAATAAGGC
>NW_021911217.1:0-518 GCF_006229205.1 Suricata suricatta | reverse complement strand
GGCTTTTACTGCCAGTAACCGGGGACCAGGTAAATCAGAACAATCTCCTGCTGAAAGGAACGAGAGACGTAGGGAAAAAGTACACTAAATATCCTCTTGGAGGCCTGAAGGAGCAAGACACAATAGAGACTCAGGGAAGTGAACTCAGTATTTAGGGCTACTTTTCTCTGGGGGTGTCTGCCAATTCGAAAGGGAATGCTAAGAGGATCCTGGGAGGCTTAGTCGGTTGACCACCCAGCTTTGGCTCAGGTCATGGTCTACGGTTCGTGGGTTCAAGCCCCACATTGGGCTCTGTGCTGACAGCTAGCTCAGAGCCTGGAGCCTGTCTTCAGATTCTGTGTCTCCCTCTCTCTCTGACCTCTGACCCTCTCCTGCTCACGCTGTCTCTCTCTCTCACAAAAGTAAATAAAACATTAAAAAAAAAAGAGGTGACGGTGCTGGTGGAGAAATGAACCCTGGGGTACAGGTGGACTAAACAGGCAGGTCCTTCCCGGGACTGCCGTTCAGTTCAGAAACAG
>NW_021911216.1:0-518 GCF_006229205.1 Suricata suricatta | reverse complement strand
GTTACAAAAAGAAGTTAATCAGCTTCACAGTTTTGCTCAATCCCTAACAAACAAAAATGTAGAGGCCAGCATGACAGCCTCTGCAGAGAATAAGCTAAAAGGAGGGAGACAATGCACTTTTGTAAATGACTCTGGAGATATTGAGTAATTAAGACAGGAAAACATTCACTTCAAGGAGCTTAATTGACTATGTTCTCTTCCTAGTGTTTCCGGAAAATTAAAGTTTACATAGTCGTTATTCATGTAAAGGCCAAAGTATACAGTAGAATATGCCATTTTAACTTGTGGTCAACTGAATCTGTGCAGACCATTTCCTCCTAATGTTAGGAGCCTGCTGCCACCTATGGATGAGAGTAGAGTATGACAGCCCGCATGAAGATTTCCCAATGTCCAACAGTGACTATCAAATGCAGGCTTGGGTTTCATACATTTTGGTTAAGTTCAACTCGGTTCAAATAATTTTTAATATCAATATTAAGCACAATATTACGCACTATAAATTCATATATAAATAAGGC
>NW_021911215.1:0-518 GCF_006229205.1 Suricata suricatta | reverse complement strand
ATTTGGGGGCTCAAGGCAATTGACCTGTTCACGAGCCCTGTGCTCGCACACACGCACACACACACACACGCGTATACATGCCACCAAGTTCCCCGAGTGTCCAGAGTCACACGTCTACAACCGCAAACCTGTGTGAGATCCCTGTGGGACGCTGCAGGTCAAGCTGTCCCCGCTCACCCACTGGTTGGCCTCTGTCCCCAGCTGTCAGCACTAGGGCTCGAGCTGGCTCGGGGCTCCTGGGCTCTGCTGGGGCTTGGAGACTCCCCTCCCCCCCAGCCCAGTGCCCCCCGTGCAGTGGGGGCGATAAGGGAGGAGCCACCACCCTCACCCCAGTCGCATCAGGCCCGATCACCAGGGGAGCCTGGGACCATGCTGGGCAGCTCCCCTCACCTGCTTGAACCAGTGTCCTGAGGGACCTTACAGCTGCACTCTGTCCACTCTGTCTTCCCAGCCAGGCTGGGTTTGAGGCTCAAGTGGGAAAAGGAACGGGGGGAGAGCAAGAGAATGTGAGGTGGGGG
>NW_021911214.1:0-518 GCF_006229205.1 Suricata suricatta | reverse complement strand
CTTCGGACGCGGCGGTTTTCCGAGCTGGAGTGATATTCTCAGGTGTGCACGCTGCCTCCACAGCCCGGCCTGCGAGGCACTCGGTCAGCCGGGATTCTTCAGAAATGGAGGCAGAACCCCCGTTACCATCTTGCGGCAGGATTCCCTCTTCTCTGGGAAATCCCCAAAGACCTTACTCTTAAGACTTTCGACTGATTGGATGAGGCCCGCCCACATGATGGAAGGTACTCAAAGTTTACTGATTCTAAACATTGCTCATACCTAAAACATACCCTCCCAGCAGCATCTGGTCTGCTGTTTGGCCAAACAGCTGGCTGAGATAGTGCACCTGAGTTGGTCCACAAAATTAACCGTCATAGGCAGTGTTGTACCTTCTTTGGAGAAGTGTGCAATCTGATACTTTCTCCCTTAATTTTAATAATGTGTTCCAGCCTGGCCCCAACCACTGACATCTAAATATCTTACTGACGCAGCGGGACTCCGAGTGTGTGTAGACCAGACCTCCCCCCGTGGAACAC
>NW_021911213.1:0-518 GCF_006229205.1 Suricata suricatta | reverse complement strand
ACCTGTAAAACATACAGACATGAGAAAGGCCTATGTAGAATCTTATCTCCCAGACTTCACTTTTGTTGCTATACTGTCTTGGCTTCTGGAGAATTTTCCAGGAGCATATCATTTGTTGCCTGCTCTAATTTATATGGCAGAGATGGAACAAAATCATTTCAGTTTTTCCAATAAAGCACTTAATTAAGTCTACTACCAAAAGGTCTCCAAAAAGCAGAAGGTTAACCTGCATTATTGACTTTAATCATGCATCCAGAGGTCTCAGACCAAATTAGTGAGCAAATCCCCTTTAAGATCATATGGGTTTATCTTAGAAAGCCAGATACCTTTCTCCCTCTTTCTCTGTTGACTTTTCCATGGGACTGAAGGCATTAATCCACGTATAGCAAAGTATTTAACAATGAAACACATTCTGTCTTGGCTTGATAGTGAGGAAGTCTAAGACAGTTCTTTCATCCATGACAACCTTATAAACTAAGCTGAGTATGAGCTAACTGTTCTCATGGCCAAAGTGGTGT
>NW_021911212.1:0-518 GCF_006229205.1 Suricata suricatta | reverse complement strand
CTCATTTTAAAACCTGCCACCCAAACTCATATGGATGTGAAAAATGTTCAACCTGTATTTTATTTCCCCTGGCCATGACCATGTAAAGCTTTTAAAATTAAGCAGTAGTAACCACTGTGATTCCACACTGATTCAGAAATCTTATATATTTTTTTAAAGAAGGTGCCAATTTACTTTGCAAGATCCATTTTCATTTACTAATGATTACAAGACCTCCTTCTGTTTTGAAAATTCTTAGAGCTGACATAGCATAAGCATAAGTGGAAAAAAAATATCCGTTTCTTAGGGACAGAAAGGATCATTCATGGATCTTTTGTTGGTATACAGATCCAACATCCTCCAGGGAAAGTCACAAATCCCAGTAATGTCCCTCTGTGTACAATTTTCCATTTGATGCTCAGATTTAACTGACAGATGTGTAAAATCACAGAGAATTGAATGACTCCCTACTGACTTCACAGCTGTATTGTAGAAGCTGGAGAGTGTGAATTACTGCAGGGTTGGTCAGCAAGAAGCCA
>NW_021911211.1:0-1283 GCF_006229205.1 Suricata suricatta | reverse complement strand
AAAGCTCGTGTCTTTTAGATTATGTAGGACATCAAAAGTAGAGTTTCAAAAAGTATATAATAATAATGGTTTTTAGGTTTACCTATATATTACCTTTTATAGTATGTACTTATTTCTTCATATGGTTTTGAGTTACTGTCTGTTGTCTTTTCTTTAAACATGAACAAACCCTTTTAGCCTTTCTCATAGGACATATCTACTGGTGACAAACTCTCTCAGCTTTTGTTTACCTGCATATGCCTAATTTCTCCTTCATTTCTGAAAGGTAGTTTTGCTGTATATAAAATTATTGATTGGTTGGGTTATTTTTTCTTGCAGCACTTTAAGTATATCATTCCACTCTCTTATGACCTCCAAGGCTTCTGATGAGAAAGTCAATAAGCTGACTTTATTGAGGGTTCCTTGTATATGATGATCCTTTCTCTCTTGCCTCAAAATTCTCTCTTTGTATGTAGGTTCCTATCTGATAATAATATATGTTGATGAAGTTCTCTTTGAGTTTATTTATCTTAGAATTTGTTGAGCTTCATGTATTTTTATGTAGATTCGTGCCTTTCATCAAATTTGGCAAGATTTCAGTCATTCTTTCTTCAAATATTCTTTCTGCCCCTTTCTTCTCTTTATGAGACTCTCAAAATGCATAGATGGTGCCCTATAGATCCTTATGTTCTGCTTACTTTTCTTTATCATTTTTTTTCTTTCTATTACTACTCTGGATAATTTCAGTGGTCTTGGCTTCATATTCACTGAATCTTTCATCTGCCTGCTCTAATTTGTTCTTGAAGTCCGTAGTCATTAATTTTATGTGGCATCTTGACTGGGTCAAGATAGGCCCAGATATTCAGTCAGACATAATTTCTGAGTATATCTGTGAGAGTGGTTCTGGAAGAGATTGGACTTTTTATGTGCATGAAGCCATATACATTGTTCTATATACATGTACTGCTTCTCTAGACAACCCTGACTAATAAAAACAATACAAAACAAAACAAGAAATTTCTAGGTTATTTTAATTGTCAGCTTCCTTTTAAAATTTCTGTGCCTTTACTGATATCCTCATTTTGTTTGTGTATTGTTTTTTTGATTTCCTCTAGTTCTTAGTCCATAATTTCCTATAACTCCTTGAAAATAATTAAGACACTTGACTTTGTATAGTGAGTTCAGTGACTCTGCTTTCTGTCAATTTGTTTTTCCTTTTTTTAATGTTTACTTATTTATTTTGAGAGAGAGAGAGAGAGGATGAGGGAGGGGCAGAGAGAGAGGGAAAGAAAGAGAATCTCAAG
>NW_021911210.1:0-2600 GCF_006229205.1 Suricata suricatta | reverse complement strand
AGGAAGTGGAAGGAAAATAAAATACCATAAAAAACATACATATACATATACATACATATGTACACATATATGCACTATATTTATATATACATCTATATTATTAATGGTGTTTTTTATTTGGATCTCTTTATTGCATCAATTAGTGAGATCTATTACTGGACAGCAAAAGATAGTAGGGCTAGAGATTTTAATTTGAACTGGACAATTTATTACTAAAAATAAAATGGTTCCTTCCATTTTTTAATTATGAACATGATTCTCTACTAAAATTTCTAGGCAGAAAATACAAAAGGAAAATCTAAGTGATTCTAACTTCTATTTGTTGGACATTTTATAAGTGTTATTTGACATATTAGTGCCAGGTATGGTTGAGTTTCAACTTAACCATCATTTCAATTTGCTTTGCAGATCCTTCTTTTTCTTTGATTTTTGTTGTTGTTGTTGTTCTTGTCAGCCAGAAGGCAGCCATTGTTAATAACCTATTGTAAATATTTCTATAGCTTTCTCCATATTCTTATAATGAAATAAAAATATATTAATGTACACATTGATTTTTATCATTTAAAAAAACAGGCCACATTTTATGGCAATATCTGCATCTAGATTTTTCTCATTTAAAAGAGAAAATATCTAGTTCCTTCATGGAGGGACAGCATAATATATAATGGTTTGGCTAAACCGGAGTTTACTAAAATATTTCCTTATCATTGGCCCCCTCAGGTAATTTTATCTGTCTATTGACTCTCTCTCTCTCTCTCTCTCTCTATCATCATCATCTATCAATCATTGTCTATTTATTTTTGCCACTAGTAACAATAAAACAATAAATATTCTTGTACTTAAAGTGCATGGGGTGCCTGGGTGGCTCAGTCGGTTAAGCCTCTGACTTTGGCTTAGGTCATGATCTCGTGTCTCTGGGTTTGAGCCCCACATCAGGCTCTGTGCTGACAGCTCAGAGCCTGGAGCCTGCTTCTGATTCTGTGTCAACCTCTCTCTCCACCCCTCCTTCTCTCATGTTCTGTCTCTCTCTGTCTCAAAAATAAATAAAACATTAAAAAATTAAAACAAATAAAATGCAGATGGCTGGCTTATTTTTTACAACTCTAAGGAGGAGGCATAATTGCATACAATAAAATACACTTAAAATGTACAATTTGATAATATTGGTATATGTCTATCCATCAAACCATCGCTGCAATTAAGGTAGTAAATATCCATCATGTCCGGAAGTTTTCTCATGCTGTTTTGTAATCCTTCCTGTCTGCCCTCCTCACTGTCTGAAGGCAACTGATTACCTGCTTTCTGTCACCAGTTTCTATCGCTAATATATTTATTTTGAGATGCACCTATATTGTTGAAAATATTAATAGTTCATTTTATCACTGAGTAGTATTTTATTGTACAAAAATACCACAATTTATTTGTTTATTCACTTGTTGATGAATGCTTGGTTGTTAGGAGTTTGAAGCTATTACAAACAAAGCTGCTATAAATCTATAGATACTGAATCTCCGGTCTTCGTGTGAACTTACATGTTTGCTACGGTGGGAGTGATGAGCACCCAGTAATGAAATGGCTTATTTAAGTTCTTAAGATACTTACCAGACCTTTCTCCTCTGTTGTTGTAGCACTTAACATTTGCACTAATAGCACATGAGAGTTCAAGATGCTTTACAGCCCCACAAACGCTTGGTATGTTAGTGCTTTGAATTTTAGCTTTCTAAAGCGGTTTGATTTTAATTTAAGTTTCCCTAAACACTGCTGATGTTGAACGCATTCCTATGTGCTTAGCTGCCATCTGCTTGGCAAGTGGAGAAAAGTCTGTCCAAATATTTTTCCATTTTTTAAATTATGTTGTTTTCTTATCATTGAACTTTAAGTTTTTTATTTATTTGCCTTATGTATTTGGGGTCTAAGACCTTTATCATATATATGATTTTCAAGTATTTTCTCCCAGTTGGTGCCTTGCCTTTTCATTCACTTAAGAGTGCTTGGTGGATACCAGGAGTCTTACTTTTCATACAGTCCCATTTACGACTTTGCATAGCCTGCAGATTTTGTGTTTCACTTTCATTTTCATTCAGTTCAAAGTTCTTCCTAATTTCCCTTTAGTGTCCTTTTTGACTCATGGATTGAAGTGCGTTTATTTAGTTTGTTTAGAAGTGTTTTATTTAGTTTCCATATACTTGGCAATTTTTAGGGATATTTCTGTGATTTGTTTCTTTTTCTTTTTAAATAGTTTATTGTCAAATTGGTTTCCATACAACACCCAGTGCTCTTCCCCACAAGTGCCCTCCTCCATCACCACCACCTCTTTCCCCCCACCCCTTTCCCCTTCAACCCTCAGTTAATTTTCAGTATTCAATAGTCTCTCAAGTTTTGCATCCCTCTCTCTCCCCAACTCTCTTTCCTTCTTCCCCTCCCCCTGGTCCTCCATTAGGTTTCTCCTGTTTTCCTGTTAGACCTATGAGTGCAAACATATGGTATCTGTCCTTCTCTGCCTGACTTATTTCGCTTAGCATGACACCCTCGAGGTCCTTCCACTTTGTTACAAATGGCCATATGTCATTCTTTCTCATTGTCATGTAGTACTCCATTGT
>NW_021911209.1:0-518 GCF_006229205.1 Suricata suricatta | reverse complement strand
ATGTGGTGAATTACACGGATTTACTTTCACGTGTTACAGAAATCTCGTGTTGGTGAGATGAACTCTACTTGGTTGTACAGAGTAACCGATCCTTGACGTGCTAATGTATGTTAGTAAAGGAATTTGCAGTTATGATCATGAGGGATAATCTCCCACCTCCAGATCCTCGACCACATCGGCAAAGCCGGGGCTGCTGCGTACGGGAGCACCGGGCCTGGGGAGCGGGATGTGGGCAGTTTTGAGAGCCACTACCCCGCAACCCCAAGCCGTCACGGGCCAGGGCGTCCATGAGTGTGGGCAAGGGTCTCATCCTGTAACGTCAGAGATTCAATCTGCAAGCCCCTTCAACCATCCTGGGATTACAGGATAGTAAGCTGTGACAGCATGTTCTTGGACAATTAAAACATTTTGTTCCTAATGATTCAAAAATATCTTACCTCAAAGGGAAATCTGAAGTTTTCTATTTGAAGAATTTAAACTCATAAATTCAAATGGCAGAACACAGACCTCCAGGATGC
>NW_021911208.1:0-518 GCF_006229205.1 Suricata suricatta | reverse complement strand
ACTCAGACAACTTTTACGAAGTGGGGTGAGGTCATTAAGCCTGCTCACATTTATCCTGGCTCTTCTCCTTTCTTGGCATATGATAAGATTGCACGTGTTTGCTCCTTCTGATTTAGTCCGTGAAATAGGAATGGACATGGTGAGTATCACTTAAAGGCAGAAGCTTTAAAAGCTAGGGAACAGTATGCCATATTTTCTCCCCCTGCCTGGGTGGTCCTAGAAGTCTGTGTTGAGGCGGAGGAGCGTCCTTTAACCTACATCTCTGTTTAATTTTGATGTATGAATTCTCGTGACAGCAATTTTTCTCCACAATGTGCAGAATGAGCAAAAAAAACCCATTTTCATTGCATCGAATGCACTGAATGTTGGGGTTGTATGTTACTGCCGAATAACCTGCTTTATCCCGACGGATACAGGGTGTTACATCTATGTCTCCCTCAGCTGCTTCTAGTGTGTAAGAGGTTGGTCCATATTCTCCTATCCGGGATGTTTTTGAATTTTTGACTTTACTGGAGAAA
>NW_021911207.1:0-518 GCF_006229205.1 Suricata suricatta | reverse complement strand
AAAATATTTTTTCGATGTAGTTATTTATTTTGAGAGAAAGAGAGAGAGAGAGCCTGAGCAGGAGAGGGGGAGAGGGAGAAAGAGAGAGAGAATCCTAAACAGGCTCCACATTGCCAGTGCAGAGCCAGAAGCAGGGCTCAAACTCACGAAACTGTGAGATCATGACCTGAGCCAAAACTAAGAGTTAGATGCTCAACCAACTGAGCCACCCAGGCACCACAATGGAAGTGTATTCTTAATTCACATAGTGATTTTTTTACACTAGTTTACTAGATGCTACATAAAGAAAGTGACGAAGATGAAAAAGAAATATACAACATCCACTATCAGGGTAGTGTGTGAGAGGATGTTAGCAGGAGTTACATTCATGAAGTTAGTGGAGAATCATATTAAAATACAGTACGTGGCTAAGTGTCAAAAACCATACTAACACCAGTTAGAGGGAAATGTGAGACCAAAAGTTAAGAGGCACTTCTTTGGGACATCAGAAGTTGATCTAAAAGTTCAAAAAAAGAGTG
>NW_021911206.1:0-518 GCF_006229205.1 Suricata suricatta | reverse complement strand
GGATGGACATCTCCACGGATGTCTGTGCAGAGGGAGCTGGTGGTCACAGAATCGGAGACACCCAGAGCCACAGCCCCCGGGAAGAAGATGGAGGTAGAGTCTGACCGAGTCTGATCGTGATATGGCACCTTTACTCAGAACTTACCAGGCCTGGATGTTGAATTGGAAGCAGTTAATTTGGATGCAGAAATTTGGATTACGCAGAATTCTAAAACACTAATAATAAAACTTTGTTTTTGCATGGCTCTAAATTTTCCAAAGTGAATACAATTAAAACACTCAAATCTGGGAAACGAACCAGGAAGCACCGTGGGCAGCCCTACCCAGAGGACGCTCCTCACAGGACAGCCCTTCACAGACGGCCGAGCCGGCCATCTGGGGGGGCTGCTGGCAGGGCCGAGGCGGGACGGAACCTTCGGTCTTCCTCCTTCGCCCCTGCGGGTGGCCTCTCGCCCCTGGGACGTTGGTGCAGAACACGGGGGCCACAGTGGTCAGGACGGCAGCTGAGAGTCCGCAGA
>NW_021911205.1:0-518 GCF_006229205.1 Suricata suricatta | reverse complement strand
AGTCAGACGCTTAACCAACTGAGTCACCCAGGTGCCCCTGATTATAATTTTTAAAACCTATGTGGATGCCTGGGTGGCTCAGTTGGTTGATACCGACTCTTGATTTCGGCTCAGGTCATGATCTCGTGGTTATGGGGTCGCAGCCTGCTTCAGGCTCCTTGATGGGTGTGGAGCCAGCTTAAAATTCTCTCTCTCTCTCTCTCTCTCTCTCTCTCTCTCTCTCTCTCTCTCTCTCTCTCTCTCTCTCTCTCGAGTGTGGAGCCTACCTAAGATTCTCTCTCTTTCTCTACTCCTCCCCTCTCTGTCCCTCCCTCCCTCCCTCTCTCTCTCTCTCTCTCTCTCTCTCTGTCTCTAAAATTTAAAAAGGGAGGAACCTGGGTGGCTTAGTCAGTTCAGCATCCTACTTATGAGCTGTGCTGACAGCTCAGAGCCTGGAGCCTTCTTCAGATTCTTTGTCTCCCTCTCTCTGTCCCTCCCCTGATCGCTCTCTCTCAAAATGAATAAGCATTTAAATTTTA
>NW_021911204.1:0-518 GCF_006229205.1 Suricata suricatta | reverse complement strand
GAATCACGAGATCATGGCCTGAGCTGACGTTGGACGCTCAACCCACGGAGCCGCCCAGGCGCCCCTTCGATGAGTATTCTTATAACTCAGGTTAAAAGCCACTGGGCTTAGTTTTTCCGTGGTGATAAACCGCGGGCCGCGTTGTCAGGCGGCGGTGAAGGGCAGACTGTGTATTCTTCGGCATCAGCTGTGTGGCCCGCAGCGGGTCACCCAGCCCCCTTATGCTTTCGGGTCCTCATTTCTTTCTTTTCCTTTTCTTTCTTTATGTTTTTTACTTATTTTTGAGAGACAGAGTGAGCAGGAGAGGGTGAGAGAGAGAAGGAGACACAGAATCTGAGGCAGGCTCCAGGCTCTGAGCTCGCTGTCAGCGCAGAGCCTGACGTGGGGCTCGAACCCACGGACTGTGAGATAAGGACCTGAGCCGAAGCGGGACACTCAACCGACTGAGCCCCCCAGGCCCCTCGGGTCCTCATTTCTAAAGTAGGGAGGGGAACGCTGAGCTGAATGCGGAGTCCTGT
>NW_021911203.1:0-518 GCF_006229205.1 Suricata suricatta | reverse complement strand
CATTCAATGCAATCCCCATCAAAATTGCACCAACATTCTTCTCAAAGCTAGAACAAACTATTCTCAAATTCGTATGGAATCACAAAAGACCCCGAAAAGCCAAAGTAATATTGAAAAAAAAAATCAAAATGGGAGGCATCACAATCCCAGACTTTAGCCTCTACTACAAAGCTGTCATCATCAAGACAGTATGGTATTGGCACAAAAACAGACACATAGACCAATGGAATAGAATAGAGAACCCAGAACTGGGCCCACAAATGGACGGCCAATTAATTTTTGACAAAGCAGGAAAGAGTATCCAATGGGAAAAAAGACTGCCTCTGTAGCAGGTGGTGCTAGGAGAACTGGACAGCAACATGCAGAAGAATGAAACTAGACCACTTTCTTACACCATACACAAAAATAAACTCACAATGGCTGAAGGACCTGAATGTGAGACCGGAAACCATCAAAATCCTCGAGGAGAAAGTAGGAAACAATCTCCTTGACCTCAACCGCAGCAATTTCCTACTCGA
>NW_021911202.1:0-518 GCF_006229205.1 Suricata suricatta | reverse complement strand
GTCAGAGGTACTGGCTTATTCCCCCCTGGGAAAGAAACTCTGCCCCTCCCATCCCCCCATCCCTCCCAGCCTCTCTGGAGCGCCAGGGGTGCTCGGCCTAGGATCTCTGCGCCGGCAGTCACCCCCATGGGGCGCTATTACTCAGGACAAGGTCACCTCTTCGAGGGCTGGGCCACCAGCTCCTTCCCGCTCGGCCCCCACCGGCCCCTCTTCCACATGGCCCACCCCACCTGCCGGACTGCGCACGGGCCCCTCCGTGGGGTGCGGAAGTTAACGGCTCTTTCTCTGGAGGAAGTCTTGTCTGCTGACACACCAAGCTTCTAGAATGCACCCCACAAGAAGGGACACTTGGTCTGTGCCGGCGCACAGTTGCTGACTTTACAAGGGAGTCATTCCTCTGCTGGAGGAGAAAGAGGGGGTCCCCCCAAGGCACACGGAAACTCTGTGCCCCATGGCTTTCTGGGGCAGCTTGGGGTGTCGGCCACAGCCTGCCACACACGGAGGTGAGGGCAGGGGGC
>NW_021911201.1:0-518 GCF_006229205.1 Suricata suricatta | reverse complement strand
GAACGCAAATTATGTTTTTCAAATGAAAAAATATATTTTTTCAAGTAGAAAGGAAGTCTGACAGGAGCAAGATCAAAGGAAAAATATTAAGCCTGACGAATTTTTCTCTGGGAACTTTTTATTTTGGTTGTTTCTATTGGAACATGGTGTGAAAATGTCTTGGTATTAGGGGCCAAGCCCAGGGCAGAGAGAAAAGTTCCGTGACTTTCCAGAGAGCAGGAATCCACGTTGGAACGCCCTGTTGTGTGTGTCTTCACCTTCCTACTGGAAGACTTGCAGGAAGGAACTTTCAGGACATCTCAGCACATGTGTCTTCAAACAGAGGAGGCAGGGGAATGGTTTACCACCGGCGAGTGGCAGAACCCATTAGAAAGATGGGGCAGTGATCCAAAGGTGGCGTGGAGGCCACGCTTTCCACCTGGCTCTTCTCCTCACCAACTCGACTTTGACTCTGCATTCTTTCAGCTCTGAAAACACAATTTTATTCTTAGATTTATGGGATCCCAGAGCTGGAAGCC
>NW_021911200.1:0-518 GCF_006229205.1 Suricata suricatta | reverse complement strand
AGCCATTTATGAAAAGTGCACAGCTAATATCATCCTCAATGGGGAAAAATTGAGAGCTTTCCCTCTGAGATCAGGAACATGACAGGGATGTCCACTCTCACCACTGTTGGACATGTGCTGGAAGTCCTAGCATTAGCAATTAGACAACAAAAGGAAATAAAAGGCATCAGATAAAGATAAAGTCAAACTTTCACTTTTCGCAGATGATATGATACGTTACATGGAAAAGCCAACCGACTCCACCAGAAGCCTGCTAAAATTGATCCATGAATTCAGCAAAGTCCCAGGGTATCAAATCAATGTACAAAAACTGGTTGCATTTTATACACTAATAATGAAGCAGCAGAAAGAGAAATCAAGAAACTGATCCCATTTACAATTGCACAAAACCCCATAAAATACCTACTAACAAACCTAACCAAAGATGTAAAAGACCTGTACAATGAAAACTATAGAAAACTTATAAAAGAAATTGAAGAAGACACAAAGAAATGGAAAACATTCCATGCGCATGGATC
>NW_021911199.1:0-1283 GCF_006229205.1 Suricata suricatta | reverse complement strand
TGGAAGTTTCTCTTATCTGGGGACTCCTAAATGATACAAACTAACTTTTGGTTTTAGTGCTCAAATCTGTTTTTTGTTTGTTTTTTTAAAGTTCTTTCAGGTTTACTAATTGTGTCTGCTTTTGGGAGATTTATTTTACTGTCCTTTTTCTAGCTTGTTGAGTAGGGTGCTTAATCAGTGATTACAGGCTTTTTGGTTTGTAATATTTTCACTTAGCTGTGTAAAACTTCCTCTGAGTCTCATGTTGACCATATTTCACAGGATTTGATATGTGCTGAGCTCATTATCATTCATTTCTATATTGTTTCTAATTTCACGCTACATATATTTTTAAGGAAGATTTTATCCAAACTTTATTATGTAACAAGCATTTCATGCACTTTTAGTCATATTCTTTTTTTATGTGGAAAAGGGCTCCTGGGTGACTCATTCGGTTGAGCATCCGACTCTTGGTTTTGGCTCAGGTCATGGTCTTATGGTTTGTGAGATCGAGCCCTGTGTCACCTCCGTGCTGAGCGTGAAGCCTGCTTGGGATTCTCACTCTCCCTCTCTCTCTGCACCTCCCCCCTCAAAATAAATAAATAAACTTTAAAAAGAATAATTCTTTTTTCGCATAGAATTTATTTCAATATATTTTGCAACCCATCCACTATAACCTATTAATCTGAGCAAATGATGGTTTGTTATAGTTGGGGAATGCACAGGGAACAATTAGACAAAAATTATCAGTAAATCTTGTTATAAACCTCACGCTATATTCTTTATTTAATGCCAAGAGTTACATAGAAGGGTGCTCTTTAATTTCCTGATGGATTGTTTCGGAGAGGATGGGGACCTCCTTTCTTCCTCCCTATTAAAACTTGTATCACAGGGTGGATTTAATTATTGTGTGTTTTGGAATTTATTGGGGTTTTATTTATACCTAGTATTTGGTCCATTTTAGTGAATGATTCATGTGTGTTTGAAATGAAAGCCTTGTGTGTTTTTTAAAAATTAAAAAAAATGTTTATTTATTATTGATACAGAGAGAAACAGAGCATGAGTAGGGGAGGGGCAGAGAGAGAGGCAGATACAGAATCAGAAGCAGGCTCCAGGCTCTGAGCTGTCAGCACAGAGCCTGACGCGGGGCTTGAACCCACAAACTGTGAGATCATGACCTGAGCTGAAGTTGGATACTCAACCGACTGAGCCACCCAGGAGCTCCCAAGCCTTGTGTGTTTTGAAACAAAGCTCTAGCCATAACTGATTGAATCGGGTTTGTTGATCGTTTTAATTCAGATTCC
>NW_021911198.1:0-518 GCF_006229205.1 Suricata suricatta | reverse complement strand
CAGGTCTGGAATGAAGGAAGAATAGCAAAGTCTCTGTGGTTGGTGGACACTGTGGTGCAAGGAATTCTCTCACTTGTCCCCTGTGACCCAACCATACTATTTATTCAACGTGAATATGCTGATGCAGACCAAACACTGTGTCTACTTCCTCAGGAACCCTGCCTGAACTGCAGAAGAATAGTTTGGAGTTTGGATACAAGGCATCCCATCTTGGCCAAGAAATGTGGTTGTAGTGGTCATTAGGGATGTAGCTTTACAAATAAGAAGGGTCAATTATAGCACAGTGGTTTGTTAGGAGAACCAAATCAGAGCAGAAACATAAAGGAGCTGTATTTTCAGACCACAGGGGTGGCTCAGTCAGTTGAGTGTCCAACTTTGGCTCAAGTCATGATCTCACCATTCATGTGTTTGAGCCCGGTATTGGGCTCTGTGCTGACAGCTCAGAGCCTGGACCCTGCTTAAGCTTCTGTGTCTCCCTCTCTCTCTGCTCCTCCCCAACTCATGGTCTCTCTCTCTCT
>NW_021911197.1:0-518 GCF_006229205.1 Suricata suricatta | reverse complement strand
ATTGGAATGAAACTAGACTGCTTTTTTACAGCATACACAAAAACCAACTCAAATGGTTGAAGGACCTGAATGTGAGACAGGAAACCATCAAAACCCTGGAAGAGAAAGTAGGAAACAACCTCCTTGACCTCAACCAGTGACTGGCTTTTTAGCCAGGATCTCCTAGTGTTGAGGACAATTTCCTTGGTGCCAGCTGGGATTTGCGCTGCTGCTCCCTGAGGCTAGGTGAGCTGCCTGAGGCGAGGTGAGCAGCAGCAGGTGAGATGCAGCCCTGACAGGCTCCACCGCCAACTCCCAGCCCCCAGCCAGCATAGGGATCACATTGGGGGAGGGATCAGTTTCTCCTGGCGCCAATGGGATTCGCGCTGCTGCTTCTGCGCAAGGCATGGGCGTTGCCGGAAATGAGCTGCGTGCTCCAGCAGCGGGAATGAGCCCCCCCCCCCCGCCCCACCACACCGCCACCAACTCCCTGCCGGGATCACGTAGGGGTGGGGGCTAGTTATTCCCTGTTGTCACCC
>NW_021911196.1:0-518 GCF_006229205.1 Suricata suricatta | reverse complement strand
CCTGAAAAACCCATTACACTTGGCAATTGGGAGGTCATTCGGTGGCCTCAGTGAGAGCCATTTCAGGGAAGTCCTAATGAGGAGGAACACATGATTCCAACGGGTTGAAGGGTTAATGGGAGAGGCCAGCGGAGATGGTGAGGGGAGGCTCTTGTTACGTCTGGACACTTGGCTGTGAAAGGAAGCAGACAAAGGAGCGATATCTAGAGGGCAGGCTGAGTGGAGGGCTACTGTTTTTTAATGTTTGCTTTGTCACTTTAAGAGGAGAGAGAGTGGGATTATAGACAGTGGCGAAGGGTCTCCAAAGAAACCAGACGTAATGAAGGGAGCTAGGTCCCTTGGGGAGGCCAGGGAGGGTGGGCTCCCTGATTCTCGGGTGCCTATGACCTGATCCAGAGATCTCTAAGAAGAGAAAGGGTGTCCGACCAGAAACCAAGGGCGGGGGGGCAGAAGGATGGAAACAGGCATTTGTGTTTGGTGGCCTTGGGGACATCAGAGGTGTGGTCACGAGGATAGGG
>NW_021911195.1:0-518 GCF_006229205.1 Suricata suricatta | reverse complement strand
CAGGGCCACAAGAGCCAGAGCACAGTCTCGGAGGACATGGGGTGTTTCCCTCGTGATCACTCTCCTCCACTGGTCACTCTTGAGACCAGTCCCCAAGGAGAATCCACCAGACAGTGGCATGGGGAGGGGAGGCGAGTGAGGCCAGGGCAGAAGCACGTTTTTGCCTCTTCTTCCTAGAGCCCTTGGCGTGCACCACGTGTAGATTTGCTCGTTTCCATGAAGAATGCTTCCCTTGGTTTTCATCTCTTAGTAGACAATTTCTTGGATTTTTTTAGGATATGGTGAGGTGTAACCTCACTAATGGATACCATTATGAGACAAAGATAGACTGAGCATACTTGCGGGGAATATTGTATGTGTATAGGATAACATGGATATTATTTTTTGGTTTATTTTTTTATTATTGACAGTGAGATAGAGAGAGGGGTGTGAGGAATAGAAGGAGGTTGAGAAAGAGAGAATGGGTAGGGCCAGTAAATGAGAGAAAATTCAAGCAGTTGCAGGTATGTTAGAGACAT
>NW_021911194.1:0-518 GCF_006229205.1 Suricata suricatta | reverse complement strand
TCTATCTGCAAGCCAGCAGCCACACGTCCAGCCCCTCTGCACTCCGAGCCTCCCTCTCCTGCTGGAGAAGCGCCTGCCTACAAGGTGTCCCAGTCCAAAAGCTGCAGGGCCGCCCAGCATAACGTAATTGGGACAGGAAGTCCACTGCGACCGGAACAGGAAGTCCACTGCAGCCGGGACAGGAAGTCCACTGTGGCCGGGACAGGAAGTCCACTGACCAAGACAGGAAGTCCACTGTGGCTGGGACAGGAAGTCCACTGTGACCGGGACAGGAAGTCCACTACAGCTGGGACAGGAAGTCCACTGACCAAGACAGGAAGTCCACTGCAGCCGGGACAGGAAGTCCACTGTGGCTGGGACAGGAAGTCCACTGCAGCCGGGACAGGAAGTCTACTATAGCCGGGACAGGAAGTCCACTGACCAAGACAGGGATTCTACTGTATTCACAGCAGGTGCGAGCAGCAGGGGCAGGATCCCAGGCCACTTCAGAAGTCTGTCTATACCTCCTTTTGCACATG
>NW_021911193.1:0-518 GCF_006229205.1 Suricata suricatta | reverse complement strand
GGATCAAAAGAAATGTAAGAGGCACAATGACCAGTCACAAGGTAGACACTTTATTCAGATTCCAAACTTTTAAAAAATATATAAAAAGAAAAATAAAACACATAAAGGACATTCAAAAATGTTTGATAATATTAAGGAATTTTGGCTTTCTTTGTGCGATGAGGGTATTGTGATTATGACTGAAAAGAAATTCTTGTCTTTTGGAGATATATACTGAACTCTACAAATGAAATGTTTTTAATGCAAAAAAATCAGAATGTAAGGTAAAGATTTTTTATAGACAAAAAGTATCCTTGAAAAATCCCTTAAATTGTCCATAAAGTCCAGAATAGACTCTACTATCTTTAAACAAATCTAACAATGTCCCCTTTACTGTTGGAACAAATGAGCGTTTCTTTGTGCCAAATGAAATAGATGGCACATATTTGGAGGCAAGTTGTATAAAAAATATGTATTATTAAATTCTAAAACCATAAGCAGTGCTGAGAACACACAGTTGACTTTATAAAAGTGAGGGT
>NW_021911192.1:0-518 GCF_006229205.1 Suricata suricatta | reverse complement strand
TATTGCATTGCCTGTGAAGATTGCGTTGAGTGGTATTGACATTTTAACAAGAATTGTTCTTCCTATCGAGAGCACGAAGTATGTTTCCATCTTTGTGTGTCTCCTTCAGTTTTCTATTAATATACTTTATTGTCAAGCTGGTTTTCATATAATACCAAGTGCTCATCCCAACAAGTCCCCTCCTCAATGCCCGTCACAGATTTTCCCTCCGATCCACCTCCATCAACCCTCAGTCTGTGCTCTGTATTTAAGAGTCTCTTTGGTTTGTCTTTCTCCTCTCTGTAACTATTTTTTCCACTCCCCCCACATAGTCCTCTGTTACGTTTCTTCTGTTCCACATATGAGTATCCACATTTTGTATGTGTCTTTCTCTGCCTGAGTTATTTCACAGATCATGACACCCTCGAGTTTCATCCACGATGCTAAATATGGCCAGATTTCATTCTTTCTCATTGCCGTGAACTACTCCATTGTATATAAAAAACTCATCTCTTTGATCACTTTGTCAGTTGATGGAC
>NW_021911191.1:0-518 GCF_006229205.1 Suricata suricatta | reverse complement strand
TGTGCCCAGGATTGATGATCAGTTTCCTAAAAGGGGAGAAACTTCATTGTAGGTTCTGGTGTGCCTACTGTGTGTGAAGGCCTGTTGCACGGTCTCCCAGGACCTGCTAGAGAGGAAGACAGTACCTTCTTAGCTCTCCCGGCTCAAGGGAGCCCAGGCAACCAAGGCCCTCCATCCTAGGGGTCTGGTTCTTCTGGGGAGGCCAGAATGTTGAGCAGAACAAACACCAAGTGGTTGTGGTGCATCAGAGCCAGCATGCAGGGACACAGGGCTGGAGGTGTCCTGGGGCAGACACCTTCCTGGTGGGTGGCCCCAGAGCCCATGTTCACTGGTGCTGTCTGGGTCAGGCCCTACCACAGGCTGAATCCGGACTATGAGAGGCTGCAGATGCAGTGTGTGTGGGCCGTGTCGGACCTTCAGAGCCTGCAGAAGCAGCACACCAACGCCTTTAAGAGGTTTGAGGAGGTGGCCAAGGAGACCGACTTCTACCAGTGAGTGGGCCCCGCTCTTCTTTGCCT
>NW_021911190.1:0-518 GCF_006229205.1 Suricata suricatta | reverse complement strand
TAACACTGATAACACAACCATTTTGGATATTAGGTGTTTTAACACTCTGGTTCCCAGGTTTCCTCCTTTTTACATTGTGTTTTCTGTTCTTATGAATACATCTAACTTTTTCGTAGAGACTGTTATGTCCAGACTTCTTCTCCACTGTTTCTTCATTTCTGAATAAATGAAGATTCAATGTTTAAAGAGAGCAATGATTTGAGAAAAATCATGAATCCTTAGGCATCACTAAATGATGAATTTGCAATGAATACAATAGCCAGGAATGCATTTGTCATAAGATGAAAACATGAAAGGGAATCAGAAAATTTCTGTTCTGCAATATCTAATGAGGAAAGTTCAAAAGCAAGAGCGTCATCACTAACAGCCAGAAGCAAGAAAGGGTATAATTTGGGGACTCAAATGTATGAGCATTTCAAAATAAGAATTGTTAAGAAGATTTATGACCTGTATAAAGGATTATGTATGGCATAAAGATTTTACTAAGGAATTTAGAAGTTTGATCTTGAATAATTCAC
>NW_021911189.1:0-518 GCF_006229205.1 Suricata suricatta | reverse complement strand
TTTAAAGCAAATATTAGAATTTTGGAAATTTTTATGAATTTGACAGCTTTTTATAACTTAACGATTTATCAGATGAGATTGATGCTGATAGTTATGAATGTGATTTTGTTGATGTTATATGATGCCCTGTGCCATTTTTAGAAGGATCTGAATAACTCAGCAGACAATATTTCCAAAATAATCAATGCATATAATAATATACTTTGCATTTATAAAGGATCCATTCAGCATCAATTTACAATCTAGAAAAATGAATTTTAAAGCAATAGATTTTGAAAAGTTAGTTGATGTAGTGTCTGATTCCACCCTGTAAGTCACCTTTAAGACTATAACACTTGTTGAATTTTGGTGTAGTATCAAAGAAGAATTCCCAAATTATCTGAAAATGCTACTAACTAAAATACTCCCTTTTTCCAAACTACATATCTATGTAAGTTTAGATTTCCTTCTTCAATTTCAATCAGAACAGCATAGAACACCAACTATAGAGAAAGAGATATGAGAATCCAGCTGTCTTC
>NW_021911188.1:0-1283 GCF_006229205.1 Suricata suricatta | reverse complement strand
AAAAAAAAAAAAAAAAAAAGGAGTTTGTATGTCCTCTTTCTGTACTTTGCCAATTAACGACAATATCCTAAACTTAAATCAGAAAAGAGAATATTAAAGATGAAAAGATATTACAAAACAATCGCAAGCCCTCATAGGAAAACTGTTCTGAAAGGCCCTTAATACAGGGTCAAGAAATAACAAGGAAGTTTGGAGGCTTAAGTGATTTTTAAGCCTCCACAATACTCACCCAAACACCCAGCACTGGGTCCCTACACGCCTGCACTGTGTGTCGGTGAGGTAAGCGTAGTACTGCCTGAAAGAAGAAAGGTGGCATTCACTGGAAGCTTCTGGAAGACCAATGGGTCAGCACAGATTTCAACCACTTTGACAGGGTAAATACAAGAGATGTCCCGCCTTGGTCTACATACTGCAGTTAACTGGTCTACTTCTAGACAAGGGACTAGGACGCCGGAGGCTGCTGGAACATTCCCGGAAAAGGTGAAGAGTGTGGGCTGGGCTGGAGTGGGGAGAGCGTGGCTTCAAGAGCTGACTGTTCACAAAGGCAGTTTTGATTCGGGGACAGAACAGTCTCTCTGCAGGGAAGTGATTCCAGAGGGTCACCTACAGTCACGAGTTGTCTCCTCTGGCACTCTCCAGGACAAGGGTTGCCAGTGGTTGGCCAGGCAGGGCAGACACACATTTTTGGCTCTCAGAAACTGGAATGGGACCCTGGACACAGTTCACTGTTCACTCAATACCAATGACTTTGAATGTTACTGACAAGTTCAAAAAAACGAGGCAATGATACAGAGTTGAAAAGCTTAGAGCAGCTCTGTCCTACAGAAATATAATACAAGCCACAAATGCAATTTAAGATCTTCCAGCAGCTGCGTTAAAGAAGTAAAAACAAGCATAATAGATGTTTCAGTAACATGTTATTTAACCCAGTGTATTGAAAACAACTATAATGAAGTATCTTAGAGGGTTTTAGCACTAAGTCTACAAAATCTGGTGTGTATTTTATATGTACGGCACATTTTAATGCAGACTTAGCCACATTTCTAGCGCTCAGCCTCCACTTGTGGGTAAGCGGCTGCTGTTGGGACAGCACATGCTTAGACCCTCATGACTACCCCCCAAACCCAAGCCGTCCCTTCAGAAGTAACATCTGAAGCAGGAGCTCAGCATCTTTTGGGGATCACATACTTTTTTTCAGATTTAATGAAGCCTACGATAAAAGCGCATGAACACACAAAAGTTTGCATTAAGTTTCAGGGGACTCATCCATAAACTATTATCTC
>NW_021911187.1:0-518 GCF_006229205.1 Suricata suricatta | reverse complement strand
GCGCACGAGTGGGGGCGGGAGGGTCCGCCGGGCAGACCCCCGTGGGGACCACGACGCTCCTCTCCCGGCTGGCGCTGACCCTCTGCTCTCTCCCAGCTCCCCCAGGGGCCACTCCCGCACCCACCCCGAGGGACTACACCGCCGGCAACCTCATCCGCCTGGGGCTGGCGGCCCTCGTGCTGGTGATGGCGGGCGGCCTGCTGCTGGAGGCCTGGTGCGGCCCGGAGCCTCCGCGGGTCCACGCAGGGCAGCTGAGCACGGGTCCTGTCCGCGCGCTGGACCAGTGAGCCGGCTCTGTAAGCACCGCACTCCGCGGGGGCGCCGCCTGTGTGTCTCCCCATGGGCACGAGCGGCCCTTTTGGTGGGATGGTTCTTCACCATGTGGGACTGTCCTGTCCTTTGTGGGAACATTCAGCACCATTTCTCTTTCCCATGAAAGAGCAGCTGAAGCCCCACTCATTGTGGGACAAGGTAACAAGTACTGTTGGTCCCTTTCCCAACCTTCCTAGATGTGGAGG
>NW_021911186.1:0-518 GCF_006229205.1 Suricata suricatta | reverse complement strand
GTATATCATGGGTGGCTTTGAGAGGAGGAGGAACTAAAGCTGGTGATTGAATGCGAGGTTCTTGTAATAATCGATGTCAATGGTGATGAAGTCCCAAATTAGGGAAAGCAGTGAGACTAGTGAGGTAGCGTTAATGGGAAAGGAGGTTTTGTTATTGATTTTGTAAGTTTAGAAGGAGACAGGTAAGTCTGAGGCATTTGTGAAGCAGATTGAATTATTCAATACAACTTCATAAGGCACTGAATATGTGTCAGGAGCTCTGTGTGGGCTAGAAATAATAAAAAAAATTATAGTACAAAAGAAAAACCTCACAATCTAGTCTAGTATAGAAATATAAACAAATAAATACCACACAAATAATTAAGATCTATCTATCTATCTATCTATCTATCTATCTATCTATCTATCACCTTTCTCAGGAAATGGATCTACAAAAGAGAAGACTTACTATCATACCATCTAAACTCGTGCTTGAAAGATAGGTAGAAATTTGATATATAAGACAGAGTAGATAGGAT
>NW_021911185.1:0-518 GCF_006229205.1 Suricata suricatta | reverse complement strand
GTGCCACTTCCTATTCATGCTCTGAGCTTCAGCCCCCTGCTCATCACTTGCAAACATGCTGAGCACTTCTCCATCAGGCCTTTGTTGGTTTGGTTACTTCTGCTAGGAAGGTCATTCTGTTCTGGACTGGCCATTCTCCTTCAGGTGAAACTCTGCACAGCCATGGAGCCAGATCAGATCTTTGGAGAAATCATCCATACCGCCTCTTCTTCCTTGACTCTCTTTTTTTTTTTTTTTAATTTTTTTCTATTTTTTCTTTATTTTTGAGAGACAGAGGGAGACAGCACAAGCAGGGGAGGGTCAGAGAGAGAGGGTGACACAGAATCTGAAACAGGCTTCAGGCTCTGAGCTAGCTGTCAGTACAGAGCTGATGCGGGGCTCGAACCCACAAACCTTGAGATCATGAGCTGAAGCCGGAAGCTTAGCAAGCTTAGCCGACTGAGCTACCCAGGCGCCCCCCTTTGACTCTCTCTCTCTCTTTTTTTAAGTTTTTATTTATTTTTCATACAGAGAGAGAC
>NW_021911184.1:0-518 GCF_006229205.1 Suricata suricatta | reverse complement strand
TTTATTTTTATTTTTTAAATAGTTTATTGTCAGACTGGTTTCTATAAAACACCCAGCGCTCTTCCCCACAAGTGCCCTCCTCCATTACCACCATCTCCCTTCCCCCTCCACTTTCAACCCTCAGTTCGTTTTCAGTATTCAATAGTCTCTCAGGTTTTGCGTCCCTCTCTCTTCCCAACTCTCTTTCTCTCTTCCCCTCCCCATAGTCCTCTATTAGGTTTCTCCTGTTAGACTTATGAGTGCAAACATATGGTATCTGTCCTTCTCTGCCTGACTTATTTCGCTTAGCATGACACCTTCGAGGTCCATCCACTTTCCTACAAATGGACATATTTCATTCTTTCTCATATACACCACATCTTCTTGATCCATTCATCAGGTGATGGACATTTAGGCTCTTTCCATGATTTGGCTATTGTTGACAGTGCCGCTATGAACAATGGGGTACATGTGCTCTTATGCATCAGCACTTATGTATCCCTTGGATAAATCCCTAGCAGTGCTATTGCTGGGTCATA
>NW_021911183.1:0-518 GCF_006229205.1 Suricata suricatta | reverse complement strand
CAAGCAGGCATTTCTTGAAGCAAACAGCTAAGTTTTTGCCTGGTCCCAGCACTGATTAACATAAGGACAAAAAACAATGTCTACTCCCAGTGTTGTTCAACATGGACAAGGAATATTGATGGTTTCAGTTCCCAATAGCCACGTAATTTCTTTTGACCATGTTCCCACTTATCGGGTAAAATGCAGGCTAATAAATGGTTAGAGGAAACAGCTATACGAGTTATCATGACCTCCATCCTGTCATTATTGGCAAGCGTGAATAATTGAAAAATTGAATATAAATAAAAGTTAAGAAGGGAAAATAAGGCAATAGCCCAAAATTAGCATTTTTTAGTAGCTTCCAACACATTGTAAATACTCAGCTAGACACAGAATATGATGAGGAGTAAACAAGGAAAGATAATAGACATTACTATCATTCTTTGGGAGAATAAGTGAAATTTTTAAAGTACAAAAATAATCACAACACTCCACTTTCTAAGAACACATTGTGTCTCTTCACCCAAACATCCTAAAAT
>NW_021911182.1:0-518 GCF_006229205.1 Suricata suricatta | reverse complement strand
TCAAACTCATAAACGACAAGATCATAACCTGAGCCAAAGTCAGACACAACCAACTGAACCACCCAGGTGCCTGCACAAAATAATTTTTAAGTTATTTATTTATTTGAGAGAGAGAGAGAGAGAGAGAGCGAGAGCACAAGTGGGGTAGGGACAAAGAGAGAGAGACAGAGAGAGAGAGAGAGAGAGAGAGAGAGAGAATTCCAAGCAGGCTCCACACTGACATACCGCAGAGCTCAATGTGGGGCTCAGACTCACAAACTGTGAGATCATGACCTGAGCTGAAATCAAGAATCAGACGCTTAATCGATTAAGCCACCCTGGTGCCCCAACACAAAATAATTTTTAAAAGACTGATTCTTGGGGTGCCTGGATGGCTCAGTCAGTTAAACATCTGACTCTTGATTTCAGCTCAGGTCACAATCTCACTGTTCATGAGACTGAGCCCCACATCAGGCTCAGTGCTCTCAGCACAGAGAGTAGAGAGCCCGCTTGGGATTCTTTCTCTTCCTCTCTTTCTG
>NW_021911181.1:0-518 GCF_006229205.1 Suricata suricatta | reverse complement strand
CTGGAGACCCAGCCATTCGCTAACCGTAGGCTATTTAACTGCTAGCCGTCTGTGTGAATGAATCCGAGGGCACGTGAAGCTCCCATTCATTTGTCGTTTTTATTTTTCTGAGGCTGTGGATTCGAAAGCACAAATTATTTCAGGCACCGTTTCTAAAAACAAAAATGCTGTCTCCTAAATTATGGCAAAAAAGTTAAAAGTTGAAAAAAATGTTGTAAGTTAATGAAATCCTTTTTTTCTTTACTTTTTGTTCTTTTCTTTTCTTTTCCTTTCTTCTCTCTTCTTTCCCCTCACACTGTTTACTTCATTCTTGTCTAGGCTGTCGCCGTAGGTTTCGGGTGCTTTAGGTCGGTGTCCCCGAGGGCCTCCCCTCAAAGCTCCGGCAGTGCCTGGGGCATAGTAGGAATTCCGTAGCTGAAGGAATGAAGGAACGAATTTTGCCTCTGAGAAACGAGAATCGAATCGTCATGGTTCACAGTGTGTGCCTTTCTGTCTCTTGTCTCCTTCTCTCTCTCTCT
>NW_021911180.1:0-518 GCF_006229205.1 Suricata suricatta | reverse complement strand
GTCTGTGGGACTTGCTGACCCCAGGTCCTTTGGAGCTACAGCTGTGCCCAGGGGTGACCGTAAGGCTGCCTCCCTGCCCCAGCGCGTCCCCAGCCCAGGGGCCTTGGTGGACTTCATGCGGGTTTGAGCGGATGGCACACCCTCTGCGTCCCCCGTGGGATCGGGACGCCGTTTCTCCTGCGGACGCTGACCCACGCACCCGGGTGTGCGCACAGCTGCCCCCGCTCCGTCGGTTCCGCATCCCCGTCATCGCCTGTGCCCGGCCCGGGCTGTCCCCGGGAGCTGTAGCCTTTGTCCCCGAAGTGCAGACGCCTCCGGGGGAGCCTTCCCGTGGGGGAGAGGCGGCGAGGGGCTGCCAGTCACCCTGTGGAAGGGGACGCGTGGGCGTCCGAGAGGCGGGCAGAGTCTGGGGGCCGCGGGGCGCCCTGGGGGGGCACCAGAGGGCCCGAGGTGCCAGCCGCAGGGCTGAGGCCGGTCGGGACGAGGGCCAGCACTGAGACCAGGAGGCCCCTTCCCCG
>NW_021911179.1:0-518 GCF_006229205.1 Suricata suricatta | reverse complement strand
TTCCTTGAAGAAAGCTCTTAAATTGGTTCTGCTGAAAGATGATAAGCAATTACATCTTAAGATAGAAAAGAGCATGGCTAAGAGACTATAGATGTTGGAGAGGGTGTGGAGAGATGGGCACCCTCCTACACTGTTGGTGGGAATGTAAACTGGTGCAGCCGCTCTGGAAAACAGTGTGGAGGTTCCTCAAAAAACTATCGATAGAACTCCCTTATGACCCAGCAATAGCATTGCTGGGGATTAACCCAAGGGATACAGAAGTGCTGATGCATAGGAGCAATGTTCATAGCAGCGTTGTCAACAATAGCCAAAACATGGAAAAAGCCTAAATGTCCATCACCTGACGAATGGATCAAGAAGATGTGGTATATATTCACGATGGAGTACTACATGGCAATGAGAGGGAATGACATATGGGCCTTCGTAGGAAAGTGGATGGACCTTGAGGGTGTCATGCTGAGTGAAGTAAGCCAGGCAGAGAAGGACAGAAACCATATGTTTGCACTCATAGGTCTAGC
>NW_021911178.1:0-518 GCF_006229205.1 Suricata suricatta | reverse complement strand
TATTGAATACTGAAAATGAACAGAGGACTGAAGGGGGAGGGGGAGGGAGAGAAGGGGGTGATGGTCACGGAGGGGGGACACTTGTGGGGAGAAGCACTTGGTGTAATATGGAAACCAATTTGACAATAAACTATTATAAATTTAAAAAATAAATTAAATAAAATAAACAAATAAATAAATAAATAAAAAGTGGTTCGGTGCCACAGAGGCGGGGTGCTCAGGGCAGGGTCCACATCAACATGACCGACCTGCGCAGACTCCAGGGTAGCCCAGTCCACAGGCACCGCCACCATCCTCCATTAACATTCTTGCATCTGCTTGGTTTCCTAGTGGTAAGGAACAGACCTCTACCAATACTCTCTACAGTCTTAAAAATGTACTGCCAGGTGCTCTAAATTCAGGAAGAAAACAATGTTTCAATCAAGTTATCAAGAGTCCTGGTCAATCCCAGCAATCGCTTGCTTTCTCTCAGCTAATAAAGGGGGCAGTGTCTTAGGAACACTTGGAAACTCCCATCC
>NW_021911177.1:0-1283 GCF_006229205.1 Suricata suricatta | reverse complement strand
GTTTTCCATATAACACACAATGCTCTTCCCCACAAGTGCCCTTCTCCAATACCACGACCTCCCTTTCTTCTCCCCCTCTCCCATCAACCCTCTGTTCATTTCAGTATTCAATACTCTCTCAGGTTTTGCGTCCCTCTCTCTCCCCAACTCTCTTTCCCCCTTCCCCTCCCCATGGTCCTGCATTAGTGCAAACATATGGTATCTGTCCTTCTCTGCCTGACTTACTTTGCTTAGCATGACACCCTCGGGGTCCATCCACTTTGCTACAAATGGCCATATTTCATTCTTCCTCATTGCCATGTAGTACTCCATTGTGTATATATACCGCATCTTCTTCATCCATTCATCAGGTGATGGACATTTATGCTTTTTCCATGATTTGGCTATTGTTGACAGTGCCACTATGAAATTTGGGGTACATGTGTCCCTATGCATCAGCACTTCTGTATCCCCTGTGTAAATCCCTAGCAGTGCTATTGCTGGGTCATAGTGGAGTTTTACTTATAGTTTATTGAGGAACCTCCACACTGTTTTCCAGAGCGGCTGTACCAGTTTACATTCCCACCAACAGTGTAGGAGGGTGCCCGTTTCTCCACATCCTCGCCAGCATCTATAGTCTCTTGATTTGTTCATTTTAGCTATTCAGACTTGCGTGAGGTGGTATCTCAGTGTGGTTGTGATTTGTATTTCCCTGATAATGTATGCCCAATTAATTTTTGACAAAGCCAGAAAAGGTATTCAATGAAAAAAAAGACAGCCTTTTTAGCAGGTGGTGCTGGGAGAACCGGACAGCAACAGACAGAAGAATGGAACTAGACCACTTTCTTACACCGTACACAAACATAAACTCAAAATGGCTGAAGGACCTCCATGTGAGACCAGAAACCATCAAAACCCTCGAGGAGAAAGTAGAAAACAGCTTCCTTGACATCAACCGCAGCAATTTCCTAATCAAGACAACCCCAAAGGGAAGGGAAATGAAAGAAAAAATGACCAATTGGGACCTCTTCAAGATAAAAAGCTTCTGCACTGCAAAGAAAACAATCAAGAAAACTAGTAGGCATCCGATGGGATGGGAAAAGATAGTTGCAAATGACATATCAGATAAAGGGCTAGTATCCAAAATCTTAAGGAAACTTACCAAACTCCACACCCAAAAAACGAATAATCCAGTGAAGAAATGGGCAGAAGACATGAAGAGACACTTCTCCAAAGAAGACATCCGGGTGGCAAATAGGCACATGAAATGATGTGAGATTTTTTTTTAAATTGAGAATATTGGG
>NW_021911176.1:0-518 GCF_006229205.1 Suricata suricatta | reverse complement strand
TAAAACATTTTCTAAGTTCCTTCGAGCTTTGAGTCATGGGTTTCCAAATACTTAAAAATGTTATCCTTACGGATTTTATTTTTAATTTTTTCAACATTTATTGATTATTGAGAAACAGAAAGAGACGGAGCATGCGCATGGGAGGGGCAGAGGGAGGGGGAGACACAGAATCCGAAGCAGGCTCCAGGCTCTGAAGTATCAGGACAGAGCCCGATGCCGGGCTCGAACTGACGAGCAGTGAGATCATGACCTGAGCCCAGGTGGGACGCCCAGCCGACTGAGCCCCCCGGGCGCCCCTATCCGTATTAATTTTAAATAAAATTCCCCGGTGACCAGAGAACTTATTATGTAAAAGTACAATCCTTGAAAATTTAGAGACTTTTCTCTGGCCCAACATACGATGTATCTGGGTGATTTTACAAAGCACCTTCGTAAAGAATCTGTATTTTCAAAACGTGGAGGACAAGGTCTTGACCCTACTGTTGGCATCCTTTCTCCATCTCCCACAGACGCGACCC
>NW_021911175.1:0-518 GCF_006229205.1 Suricata suricatta | reverse complement strand
TATATATATATATATATATATATATATATATATATATATATACATACAAAACCAAAATGCAATGAACAAGCAAGAGGTTCATCCTGATTGACTTCCACAATCAAATGCCAGGAAAAGAAAGTACATTTGAAATTCAAATTCTGGGGGCGCCTGGGTGGTTCAGTCGGTTGAGTGTCCGATTTTGGCGCAGGTCATGATCTCACGGTTTGTGAGTTCGAGCCCCACATTGGACTCGCTGCTGTCAGGACAGACCCTGCTTCAGATCCTCTGTCCGCCCCTACCCCCAGCCCCTCCTCTGCTTGCGTGCACTCTCTCAAAGGTAAATAATGTTTTTTAAAAATCTTAAAAAAAAAAAAAGTCAAATTCTGTTTAGGCAAAATTGAAGTTTCCGAAGACTGTGATATTCTAATAGATAAGATGCGGTGGGCGTGTGTACGTATGTTTTATGCGTGTAGTAAGCAACAGGGATAAGTGTTCGTGGTGGATTTAACTTCTTCAGAATGGGACTCACTGCTCTA
>NW_021911174.1:0-518 GCF_006229205.1 Suricata suricatta | reverse complement strand
TGGGTTCAAGCCACACATCTGGCTCTGTGCTGACAGCTTGGTCTCCTCTCGCTCTCGCTCTCTCTCTGCCCCTCCCCTGCTCAAATCTGTCTTTCTCTCAAAAATAAATAAACATTTAAAAAAAGCTAAGAAAGAAAGATGAGGAGGTTGAAGATGCTGAACATAATATTTCGACTTCCTGATAAGTACGAATAAACTGAGAGAGATGGTAAAGATAATGGTTCTAAAGGGAAGACATCGTCAGAGATTATTTTGAAGAAGTTTGGAAGAAAGGCAATTTTGTTTTATATGGACCAGAGGACAGGGAGGCTACACATCCTATTTTGCCCTACCAAATGGCAGGTGTTTTGTATATATACAGTGGAGAAAATTTAAGTGCTAAGGCACACAGAAGACTGATTTCTTTGCACAAGGTACTGAGAATTTTTTAAAGAAACAGCTATCTAATCTCAAGGTGAAGATCTAAATGTGAACAGTTTACTAATGCACTACTGATGTTTAATTCTGTGGCACAATCA
>NW_021911173.1:0-518 GCF_006229205.1 Suricata suricatta | reverse complement strand
TGACTTTGGCTCAGGTCATGATTTCGAGGTTTGTGAGCTCAAGCCCTTCACTGGGCTCTCTGCTGCCATCGCAGAGCCCACTTCAAGACCCTCGGTCTTGCTCTGTCTGCCCCTCCCCTACTCACGTGCACTCTTTCTCTAAAAAATTAGTAAACATTAAAAAGTTAATAACAGAGGAGGGGAGCAAGATGGCGGAGAAATAGAGAACACTGGCTCAAAGCAGAGCCGGGAAAGAGAATGCCCAGAAATTTGGCGCCGGGCCCACAGAGAGCCGTTTGTCCAGAGGCGGCACAGCACCGTGCAGGGCTGCGTGTGAAGGGCGGCCGTGCAGGGTGGCCCAGAACCATAGAGGGCCTCACGCAAACCGGCCGTGCAGGGCCTCTGTGTGGGACAGCCATGCAGGGTTGCGCTGAGCCGAGGGGAAGAAGAGAGTCTGAAATGCTCATAGCGTGATCTCTGGAGAGCGGAGACCTCAGCCCGTGGCAGAGAGACAAACTTTCCAGGTGTAACTGCTGGTC
>NW_021911172.1:0-518 GCF_006229205.1 Suricata suricatta | reverse complement strand
TGGACACGTCAAAGCTGGGTTTGTTGAAATAATAATCTGTAGGAGCTCGAGTCTCTCTGCTGCCAAATGCCTTGCATAAGAGTATCACGCACCTCTGACCATGACCCAGAAAGCTGGGCTGGGAGCTAACGTGGCCCGGCATCCGGGTCCAGAGAGAAATCTTTTCTTTCTTTTTCTTGCTTGCTTGCTTGCTTGCTTTTCTTCTTTCTTCCTTTCCTTCTTTTTTCCTTTCCTTCTTTCTTCCTTCCTTTCTTCCTTTCTTCCTTTCTTCCTTTCTTTCTTTCTTTCTTTCTTTCTTTCTTTCTTTCTTTCTTTCCTTCCTTCCTTCCTCCTCCCTCCCTTCTTCCTTTCTTTCTTTTTCTTTCTTTCTTTCTTTATTTCTTTCCTTCTTTCTTTCTTTTTCTCTTTCTTTCTTTCTTTCTTTCTCTTTTTTCTTTCTTTCTTTTTCTCTTTCTTCCTATCTTTCTTTCTTTCCTTCCTTCCTCCTCCCTCCCTTCTTCCTTTCTTTCTTTTTCTTT
>NW_021911171.1:0-518 GCF_006229205.1 Suricata suricatta | reverse complement strand
GCTAATATCGAAAATGTACAAGGAACTCACCAAACTTCACAATCACAAAACAAATAATCCAGTGAAAAAATGGGCAGAAGATATGAACAGACACTTCTCCAAAGAGGACATCCAAATGGCCTACAGACACATAAAACGATGCTCAACATCACTCATCATCAGGGAAACACAAATCAAAACCACACTGAGATACCACCTCCATGGTCATCTTAAAAGGCCATCAAGTCATTAGATTTAGGGTCCTCCCTAGTCCAATACAACATTGTTTTAACTTAGTCATAGTTGCAAATACTCTATTTCCAAATAATGTTACATTCACAGCAGGGTTAAGGACTTTAGCCTATCCTTTTGGGGTAGAATCCAACACATAATAAGTGTCTTTTATTGGGTTAAAGAAGTTCCCTTGTATTCCTAGTTTGCTGAGTGTTTGTATTATAAATGGGTGTTGAGTTTTGTCAAATGCTTTATCTGAATTTATTAAGGTAATAAGATAAACTTTCCCTTATTTTTAATACGCT
>NW_021911170.1:0-518 GCF_006229205.1 Suricata suricatta | reverse complement strand
TTCTCTCTCTGCTCCTCTCCCTTTCATGCTCTGTCTCACTCTGTGTATCAAAAATAAATAAAACATTAAAAGAAACCCTAACAGGAGTCACAAAATACAAAAATTGAGAACTGAAACATTGCATGAGGAACCGATAATTCAACAAAAATAATGGAAGACTTTAATGTTTGCTAAGGAAATAGAAGATCTGAAGACTCTGTGAGCCAGTCAGCCTCACAGGCATCTGTGGCATGCTCCACCCAACAATAGCAAAATAAACATTCTTCTCAAAGTCCCAGGAGATGTTCTGTAGGGTCTTCTGAAATATCTGCAGAACAGGCCATATGGTAAGACAAAAATCCAACCTCAGTGATTTCAGAGGATTGAAATCACACCAAGTGTGTGCTCTCTGAACAAAAAGAACTAACAGGAGAAAACATGGTAAAATCACAACGATGTGGAAGTGAACAACATGCCCTTAAATCAGTAATAGGTCAAAGAAGGAGCGCTTGGGTGGCTCAGTTGAGTGTCTGTCTTTG
>NW_021911169.1:0-518 GCF_006229205.1 Suricata suricatta | reverse complement strand
AGCTTATACCTGTCTGAGCATCACAAATGTAATTTCAAGGGTTTATTATCAACAAAAGTCAAGGACTGGTAAGTGGATGAAAAAATAGAAGGAAAAGGACAAAGAATAGAGCGCTATCTACTCCTATTGGTATTCATTTGGTTATTTTTTCCATATCTCAGTGATCTACTTTTGGATTTATCAGAGAAATGTTCTATCCCCTAAAGGCAAGATCAAGAACTTTTATTATATTTTTTCTCTATTTTCTACCTCACTCACCCCAAAATTCCATACACACGTGCTCACACAGATCACAAGCTGAGGCGTGTGGCAGTCTTCTCATTCACATGAGTCCAGTGTCTAACATGATCACTTGAGAATCTGGGTCCCCCTTTTCCCTGAAACATGATGAAAAACTATCAGATAGTCTCGGAGTGTAGAACTCACCTGTCACATAACTGGTTACTGAATGGCTTTCAACAACTCCAGATGTACAATTTGCAGAACAGCGGTATGAACCGGTGTCACTAGCCAGCATG
>NW_021911168.1:0-518 GCF_006229205.1 Suricata suricatta | reverse complement strand
TCTCTGACCCTCCCCTGCTCATGCTGTCTCTCTCTGTCTCTCAAAATGAACCAAAATAAATAAAAAATATAAAGAAAAATAAAAAGAGCAGAAGGTGAAAATACAGACTCCAGAAAGAAGACAACCTCAAAGATGCCTGAGTGAGGGAGGGCGAACTGGGGAGATGGGAAAACGGGCCAGCCCGAGATGGGCAGGGGAGGCGGGAGCCCCTGCCCAACACGAAGCAAGTGCAGGGAGCTTGAGAGACAGAGAAAGTGAACACGCTTACAGTACCATCTCAGAAGAAGAGAGCAAGAACATATAACCCCACTCGGAGACAAAAACTAGACAAAGGGAGGAGACAGAGAAAGTGAACACGCTTATAGTACTGTCTCTGGAGAAAAGAGAAAGAACATTTAACCCCACTCGGAGAGAAAAAGTCTCACTCCGTATATAACTGCTGGGTAGCCCAAATCCCGAACCCAGGTGGCACATGGGAAAGAAGAGCAACCAGCCCTGCGCCATCCCGGGCGGGGGGG
>NW_021911167.1:0-518 GCF_006229205.1 Suricata suricatta | reverse complement strand
TTGTAAACTACAGTAAAGACATCACATCAATGTTAATTGTTCTAGAAGTTTCAGAATGTTTATTTTCTATTTCTGTACTTACCTTGTGTGGGGAGCGGCAAAGATCTCAGCTGCTTGGCCATTTGCTAGCCGGATTTGTCACTCCCTGAAGGGAGTTGCAAAATAGGCAGGGAAGCGCCACTCCCTGTCAGAGAAGCCAAAAGACCAAAGATCAACCGCCTGCAGGCAGGGTGGTATCGGCCCCTCAGGCACTGTGCTAGAACACTTTAGTCCGGTTCCTTTTTTTACTCCAGTCTTAATCCCTTGACCCTGTTTCCTAGCAACCGACCTGGGTCAGCTGCCTTGTTCCACCCCCCCCCCCTTGAAGGCTTTATAAGGAACAGTTTTCTCAATAAACTCTCTTTTTTTCTTGCCTGATGGGAAACCGTGAGTTGTGTCTTTACTCTCTGTGCGTCCCTTTTCCTGCCCTTTCTCTCCCTCCCTCAGGAAAAGAACCCACGAGGACTCTCCGCCCTGCC
>NW_021911166.1:0-1283 GCF_006229205.1 Suricata suricatta | reverse complement strand
TGCTTGTATTTCTAAGGGATTGGTTGTAATCGATCCTTTTTCATTCATGACTTTGTCTATCTGGGTGCTCTCTCTTTTCTTTCTGAGGAGCCTGGCTAGAGGTTTATTGATTTTGTTTATTTTTTCAAAGAACCAACTCTTGGTTTCATTGATCTGCTCGACTGTCCTTTTGGATTCTATATTGTTTATTTCTGCCCTGATCTTTATGATTTCTTTTCTTCTGCTGGGTTTGGGGTGCTCTTGCTACTTCCCTTCTAGTTCCAGTAGGTGCTCTGTTAAATTTTGAATTTGCACTTTTTCTAGTTTGTTGAGATTGGCCTGGATTGCAATATACTTTCATCTTAGGACTGCCTTTGCTGCATCCCAGAGATTTTAGATTGTTGTGTTTTCATTTGCATTAGTTTCCATATATTTTTTAATTTCTTCTCTGATTGCCTGAGTAACGCAATCATTCTTTAGTAGTGTGGTTTTTAATTTCCACATTTTTGGAGGTTTTCCAGACTTTTTCCTGTGGTTAATTTTAAGTTTCATAGCATTGTGATCTGAAAGTGTGCATGGTATGATCTCTATTCATTTATACTTATGGACGGCTGCTTTATGCCTCAGTATGTGATCCATCTTGGAGAATGTGCCGTGTGCACTCGAAAAGAAGGTGAATTTCCTATCTTTAGGATGCAGAATTCTAAATATATCTGTCGGTTCCATCTGTTCCAATGTGTCGTTCAGGTCGTTGTTTCCTTAGTAATTTTCTGTCTGGTTGATCTATCCATTGCTGTCAGTGGAGTATTAAAGTCCCCTGCAATTAGCACATTTTTGTCAGTAAGATTGTTTCTTTCTGTGATTAATTGTTTTATGTATTTGGGCGCTCCCAAATTTGGCACATAGATATTTATAATTGTTAGCTCTTCCTGATGGAGAGATCCTGTCATTATTATATAATGTCCTTCTTCACCTCTTGTTACTGCCTTTACTTTAAAGTCCAGTTTGATATAAGGATGGCTACTCCAGCTCTCTTTTGGCTTCCAGTCGCATGATAGATATTTCTCCATCCCTTTACTTACAACCTGAACTTGTCTTCCGGTTGAAAATGAGTCTCTTGTAGACAACAAATAGATGGGTTTTGTTTTTTTTATCCATTCTGCTACCCTGTGTCGTTTGGTTGGATCATTCAGTCCATTTACATTCAGTGTTATTATTGAGAAATGTGGGTTTAGAGTCATTGTGTTCTCCCTAGAATTCATGTTTATAGTGGTGTCTCTGGTACTTTGTATTCTTTGCAACAT
>NW_021911165.1:0-518 GCF_006229205.1 Suricata suricatta | reverse complement strand
TTTAGAAGCTCATTATGCACTCTGCACCTGTTAGTACTACTCTCTTAAAGGAGGCTCCTTGACTGTCCAGGGCCTGTCATTTCAGGAAGTGTTCTTTAATAGTGTCTCTCGTTTTCCCTTGTTGTGCCTTTGATTATTTTATTTCCCTACTCATTACTATTTGGGACTCTCCACCATGTGTACTTTGGCTTGTTTCCTGAGGTAGCCCTGAAAAGGAAAACAGACAAACACACAGGGACAAAAGCACACACGCGCAAAGACAAATCAAACAAACAAGCAACCCAAATTGGGAAAGAAAAAGAAAGGAAAGAAAAGAGAAGGGGGGGGATAACAAAGGACAATGGACAGTCTAAAACCATATAACCAGCTGAAGGGAGAGATTAGAGAGATAAGGGAAAGTATATCTTGATGGCAAGAAAAAATAAAGGCAGCTCTCTCATGTGGATGGGCATTGCTTGGTGTAAGTAGGTCTCTGGGGCTGCTCTCCAAGGCCCCGCCTTGGTGGTTGTGGGGAGAAG
>NW_021911164.1:0-518 GCF_006229205.1 Suricata suricatta | reverse complement strand
GTGCTGAGCAATGGTGAGTCCAGGCCTGCGGTGGTTTGAGGCGACCTGGGGTGGGCAGGGCAGCCCAGCCAACTGAAGGCCCAGGGACCCTCTCTGACATCAGGTGGATGGGTCAGTTATTCCCCCTTTGCTTTTGGCTGCCATTCCCCGTGCGCTTACTGCGTGCAGGACCCCGTGTTGAGGACTTTACGCCTGAGGCGGTAGACAGAAGGGGCTGCGAGGTTGGGTCATGGAGTCCGCCTTTCCAGCATTCAAATCCTGACTCTGAAACGCATTTTTATTTGTTTATTTTGTGAATGTTTATTTATTTATTTTTTGAGACAGAGAGAGAGAGAGAGGGAGTGCGAACAAGGGAGGGGCAAAAAGAGAGGGAGACACAGAATCTGAAACAGGATCCAGGCTTGAGCTGTCAGCACAGAGCCTGATGTGGGGCTCAAACCCATGACCGCGAGATCATGACCTGAGCCAAAGTCGGATGCTTAACCAACTGAACCACCCAGGCACCCCTGAAGTGCATT
>NW_021911163.1:0-518 GCF_006229205.1 Suricata suricatta | reverse complement strand
TCTATAGCCTGGATGATAAGTTTATTTGATGTGTAACTTTGGACCAGTGATTTCCTCTCTGGACTTCACTGTGTTTATCCCTCCGATGAGGACAAGATTTCAGAGAGTGAGGTACAGTTCAAACATTACAGTGGATGCAAAAGCCCTTTGCATAAACCAGGTTAAGTTCGTGTTGCTGCACATGTACTCACACATGCGTGTCGGCACTCATAGTTACTTACAGGAGACCCTGCCCTTTGTTTATCATCTTCCCCCCTGATTTTCTGCCACGCAGATATTAAGTCTTAGAATACCGAAGAACGGAGGCTTTCTTTTCTACTCTCCATTGTTTCCTTGTTCCTACTGGTAGGTGTGCGGTTTCCCCAGGGGTGGGGTATGACTTACCGCGTCTCTACTGCCCTCAGCGCGGAGCACTAGGCTCACGCTCTTTCAGGTGCCAGGATCCGAAATGCCCTCCACTCTGCCCAGTTTGTGGAAATTCACTCAGGGCTTTGTTCAAGTAACTGTCCCAGCAATAC
>NW_021911162.1:0-518 GCF_006229205.1 Suricata suricatta | reverse complement strand
GTGTGTGTGTGTGTGTGTGTGTGTGTGTGTGTGTGTTCAGGGCTAGGAGGGGTGCTACTAACAAAAAGTGAGGCTGAAGGTGTGGGAAAGAGGAGATCCCAAAGAAACTTCTAGGCCCCAAGAAGCAATTTGGCTCTATTCCCCTAGCGCTCACTATAGGCACTGAAGGAGATCCTCATGACTGACATTAGTTTAATCAAGATAAATACATATTTGTAAGTTTCAAATATGAAACAGTAGGGGAAGCTGGGTGGATCAGTCAGTTCAGCGTCCGACTTCGCCTCATGGTTTGTGGGTTTGAGCCTCGTGTCGGGCTTTGTGCCGACAGCTCAGAGCCCGGAGCTGCTTCAGATTCTGTGTCTCCTCTTTCTCTCTCTGCTCCTCCCCTGCTCACACTCCGTCTCTCAAAATTTTTTGAAAAAATTTTAATTAAAAAAATAAAACAAATATGAAACAGTAAAAGAAAAAAATTAAAGTTTTAGTCACCAGGGTCTAACATCTAATTCATGTTGTGAAGG
>NW_021911161.1:0-518 GCF_006229205.1 Suricata suricatta | reverse complement strand
CTCCCCATGGTCCTCTGTTAGGTCTCTCCTGTTAGATCTATGAGTGCAAACATATGGTATCTGTCCTTCTCTGCACTTCCAAAATATACACATATCTCTTTACAATATTTATATTAAAAACTTCAGATTTTCAGTTGGCCATCTCTTACCTCTTCCTGGCTTGTATAATTTGGTAAATGGAAATTAGTCTGGTATTCATTAAAATACACGTTTTGTTAATGATATGCCTACTGTATACAAATACTAAATGGGACTTTTCAGCCAATTCCACCTCCATTATAACACTGTATTCTGCAGTCAGTTTCCTGGGAGGAGAAGGTTCCTGCACCATTTTCCACTGTTGAGAAAATCCCTGGCCTTACCTAAGCACTAGTCTTTGTCTCCAAATTACAATTAGGTGGAAGTGTCCTTGCTTTGAACAAGACAAAATCAGCAGTACAGAGAGGGGCAGAAAAATCCCCCAATATATCCAAGACAAACAATTTAAAAGTGAATTACCTTGAATATTTTCCATAAGT
>NW_021911160.1:0-518 GCF_006229205.1 Suricata suricatta | reverse complement strand
AATACAGAAGTCAGAAAAATTCATCTTACTAGCACAGTAGGTGCCACAAACATTTTGGATATATTCAAGAGGCTTCGACTTTAGCTTTGAGGGGAACACACTTACCCATTGCCAGCCCATCTCTGTTGACCAATGCCTTCTTGTTTTCTAAAGAACTTTTATAGATTCTTGGACTTTTTTCCTGCCCAGTTCACACTGGCCTGAACTGCCCACTTAAGCCAAACTAAGTATTTTCCTTTTCTGCATTTGAGCTCATTGCTTAGGTTTGGGGAGTGAATCCAGGCTCCATGCTCACCAGTTCATGCATCCCCTCATCTTCCAAACAGGGCCCAAGGTTTCAGATGGCTTGGAGCGTGCCCCACATTTGTGGGAAAACAAGAAGGCATTGGTCAACAGAGATGGGCTGGCAATGGGTAAGTGTGTTCCCCTCAAAGCTAAAGTCGAAGCCTCTTGAATATATCCAAAATGTTTGTGGCACCTACTGTGCTAGTAAGATGAATTTTTCTGACTTCTGTATT
>NW_021911159.1:0-518 GCF_006229205.1 Suricata suricatta | reverse complement strand
TCATTCTCAAACAGAATGAACCGCTTCTCAAAATCAAGAGTGATGGAGTCTGTTCTGTTTTTCAAAGTTCTTCCCTCATAAAGGCACTTGAGAGTCCTCGGACTAAGGTGCAGGACGTTCAAATCCTGGACAGAGTGGCCTGAGCCGTGAGGCGCCTCTGAAGACGCACCTGCCGCTGTCTCGAGGGGCCGTGAGCGCCTGGCGGCTAGAGACCCGGCCTCCTGCGTTGCTCCTGGTCTCCCTGCTTAGCATCTGCCCCCCCCCAAAACAAGCCCCCGTCTCAGTGCCGGAACCCGGAAAGCTCCGTGCTGGAGGAGCTGACATCACAGAGAAAACGAGGAATCAGACTCACCAGTGAACCAGTGTCCGTGTCAGTGCTGTAAGGGGACATGAGGGGACGGACGGCGGGGCCGAGGACGGTGGGCCTGGGGGTGGGGATGTCAGGGAGGTCAGGAAGGGCCTCTGTGAGGAGGGGGCTTTGGGGCTGACTCCCGTGTGCAGAGCGGCGAAGCTGTGCC
>NW_021911158.1:0-518 GCF_006229205.1 Suricata suricatta | reverse complement strand
TAAGTTTTCTCTAGTTTTCAGCATATAGGTCTTTTACATCCTTGGTTAGGTTTACTTCTAGGTATTTGATGGTTTTTCATGCAATGGTGAATGGGATCAGTTTCTTGATTTCTCTTTTGGCTGCTTCATTTTTGGTGTACATATTGCCTTTAAACATTCTAAAAGAGAGTCAGTGGTTTTCTTTAAAAGAAACGTAGTGTTTTTAGTTTTATTTCTTTAATTTTTAAACCAATTTTAATGCTTTTTATTTCTTTTATGCGAGACAGAGAGAGAGACAGCTTCAGCAGGTTAGGGTCAGAGAGAGGGTGACCCAGAATCTGAAGCAGGCTCCAGCCTCTGAGTTCGCTGTCAGCACAGGGCCTGACATGGGGCTCGAACCCATGAACCGTGAGATCATGACCTGAGCTGAAGTTGGATGCTTAACCGACCTGTTAAAGCTTTCCCTCCTGAGGCGAGTCACCGAGAAGGAGGCCCACGGACACAAATGGAGATGGTTTATGTGTTTACTTTAGTTTGGC
>NW_021911157.1:0-518 GCF_006229205.1 Suricata suricatta | reverse complement strand
GGCGGCTCCTCTGAGAACGCTGCAGGGCCTGGGGGCGCCCCCTGGGCAGGACTGACGGGGGGGGGGGGGGGGGGGGTTGGGGTACACAAAGCTCACACGATGGGTCACCCCTAGTTGCTCAAAGCTCTGGCCTGGGGAGTGGCCTCAGAGCCCCATCACCACGCCCCCACCCCCTATGGGGGTGGGGGAGGGAGGACGGGGCTTGGAGGTTGCAGTGGACTTGCCAAGGTCACCCAGCGAGGTCCGGCCCTTGGGACCTCTGTGCCTGCAGGTCTTGTCAGCAACCCCAGCAAAGGCAGGGAGTGAGGGGAGCAGGGGGGTAAACGTGAATAGTGAGGGGCACCCTGAGGTCACCACCCCCACCCAGCCTCACGGTACCTCGGCTCCCTTCGGTGCCCCCGGCCTCTTGCTCCTGGACATGCAGTACCTCGGGGCTGCTGGCAAAGATGGAAGTGGGGTGCGGCACGGTGCCCTGCTTGGACTGGGTGTGGAAAATCTGCCAGGGGACAGAGGCCTTC
>NW_021911156.1:0-518 GCF_006229205.1 Suricata suricatta | reverse complement strand
TGGACATCAGGGTCATGTTCTGATGTCAGAGTAAAAGCTCTCCATTTACCCCGTTGAGGATGATATTACCTGTGGGGCTTTTCATCTATTGAAAAGACCTTATGGTTCTTACCCTTTATTTATTAACATCAGTGTAGTTTACCACATTGGTATCCATAGAGTGAACCATATCTGGAGCCCAGAAATAAATCCCACTTGATGATAGTGAATCATTATTTTCTTTTAAGTGTGTTTATTTATTTGGAGAGTGAGAAAGAGACACAGAGAAAGACAGAACTAGCAGGAGTGGGGCAGGAAAGAGAAAGAGGAAATCCCAAATCGGGTCCATTGTCTCACTGTAGACTCAACATGGGGCTAGAACTCATGAACTGTGAGATCATAATGTGAGCCAGAATGAAGAGTCAGACACCCAAGTAACGGAACCACTCAGGTGCCCCAAATAATTCTCTTGACAAGCTGTTTACCTCCTTTTGCTAGCTTCTTGTTGAGTATCTCTGAATCCAGGTTCATCAAGGATA
>NW_021911155.1:0-1284 GCF_006229205.1 Suricata suricatta | reverse complement strand
GATTAAGTGCTTGCCAATGAAATGTGAGGTACACCACATTTGAAATTGCTATGGGAGATGTTCATGTAATCCTCCTAACCTTCCCTACAGGAGATACAGGAGATGGGGAGTACAGAGGACTCCTGGCTTCGAGAGGAAAAATCATTTGATAGAAGAAGCCTAGGTCCCTGAATGACTGCACGGAATACAGCCACCGTCCATCTCCCACCCTTTTAATTCACAGTTGACTCAGAAGCAGACATAAAGTACAGCTTTATTCTGATAGGCCATTGAGATTTTGTGATTGTTACTGCAGGTAACGTTAGTCATGCTAAGAAATAAAGTGGAAAATATAAGTACATTCTGCATAGATCACATGTGATGGGAAAATTAACTCTATAGGAGTCAGGCTCCCATTTCTCTTACCAACTGGTACTGTGTGGCAATTGCTGCTAACTGAATTCCATATACTTTAAAAAAAAATCTTCCCTTAGTAATATACATTTCCTGTTAAATGTTGTCTAGTAAATGGTGCATAGTACAATATTACATCCCCCAGCATTCCTTTTTGTTGGCTCTGGCAATGAGTCCAAGTATTTGCCAATTGATTTCGAACAGAAAATACATGTGTAACTCTTAGCTGTTCTTAAATACCTTTTCTACAAAATCCAGCTAGAGCTACACATTTTTCTCTAAGGACAGATTCACAGGTATGTCAGTAGTTTGATTCCTAGTATTTTTATTTTATTATTCAGCTCAAAACATTTTCTGATTACCACTGTGACTTTATTTTTGACCTATGTGTTATTTTAAATTAAATTTCTTTATTTCTAAACCTATGAGAAATTTGTTTCTAGATCATGGCAATGAATTCAGAAAATATACTCTATATAAATCAGCTTTTTAAATTTTGCTAAAATATACTAGCATATGGTCATTTCTGTACAAAGCCCATATGTGCTTTAAAAGAATGTTCGTTTTGCTGTTTGGCTTTGATTTCTACATATGTAAATTAATGTATATTATAATACACACAAATTAATATATATTAACACATGGGGTGCCTAGCTGACTCAGTCAGAAGAGCATACAACTCTTGATCTTGGGATGTGAGTTCAAGCCCCACATTGAGTACAGAGGTTACTAAAAAACTAATGAACTTTAAAGAAAGGAGTGGGAGACACCCACGTGGGTTTCGGCTCAGGTCATGATCTCAGGGTTTGTGAGATCAAGCCCATTGGTCTTTATGCTGGGAGCATAGAGTCTGCTTATGATTCTCTCTCTCTCTCTCTCTCTCTCTCTCTC
>NW_021911154.1:0-518 GCF_006229205.1 Suricata suricatta | reverse complement strand
CTTTGGAGAAGTGTCTGTTCAGGTCTTCTGCCCATTTCTTCACTGGATTATTGTTTTTCGGGTGTGGAGTTTAGTGAGCTCCTTATAGATTTTGGATACTAGCCGTTTATCTGATATGCCATCTGCCACTAACTTTTCCCATGCTGTCTGTTGCCTGTTAGTTTTTTTGATTGTTTCCTTTGCAGCACAGAAGCTTTTTATCTTGATTAGGGCCCAATAGTTCAGTTTTGTTCTTGATTCCCTTGCCTTTGGGGATGTGTCGACTAGGAAATTGCTGCGGTGGAGGTCAAGGAGGCTGTTTCCTGCTTTCTCCTCGAGGGTTTTGATGGTTTCCTGTCTCACATTCCGGTCCTTCAGCCGTTTTGAGTTTCTTTTTGTGTGTGGTGTGAGAGAGTGGTCTAGTTTCTTTCTTCTGCGTGATGCTCTCCCAGCACCACCAGCACCACCTGCTGAAGAGGCTGTCTTTTTTCCATCAGATCCTCTTTCCTGCTTTGTCAAAGATTAATTGGCCGTACATT
>NW_021911153.1:0-518 GCF_006229205.1 Suricata suricatta | reverse complement strand
TGACTTTGGCTCAGGTCATGATTTCGAGGTTTGTGAGCTCAAGCCCTTCACTGGGCTCTCTGCTGCCATCGCAGAGCCCACTTCAAGACCCTCGGTCTTGCTCTGTCTGCCCCTCCCCTACTCACGTGCACTCTTTCTCTAAAAAATTAGTAAACATTAAAAAGTTAATAACAGAGGAGGGGAGCAAGATGGCGGAGAAGTAGAGAACACTGGCTCAAAGCAGAGCAGGGAAAGAGAGTGCCCAGAAATTTGGCGCCGGGCCCGCAGAGAGCCGTTTGTCCAGAGGCGGCACAGCACCGTGCAGGGCTGCGTGTGCAGGGCGGCCGTGCAGGGTGGCCCAGAACCATAGAGGGCCTCACGCAAACCGGCAGTGCAGGGCCTCTGTGTGGGACAGCCATGCAGGGTTGCGCTGAGCCGAGGGGAAGAAGAGAGTCTGAAATGCTCATAGCGTGATCTCTGGAGAGCGGAGACCTCAGCCCGTGGCAGAGAGACAAACTTTCCAGGTGTAACTGCTGGTC
>NW_021911152.1:0-518 GCF_006229205.1 Suricata suricatta | reverse complement strand
TGTTGTGAAAACTAGACAGCCACAGGCTGGACCCCTACCTTCAACCACAAAATTGATTAAAGACTTGAAATCATAAAACTCTTAGAAGAACACATAAGAAAAAGCCTCCTTGACATCGGTCTTGGCAATGAGGTTTTAGATTTGACATCAAAGGAAAGGTAACAAAAGCAAAAATAAACAAGTAGAACTTCATCAAACTAGAAAGCTTTCATACAACTAAAGAAACTATGCACAAAATGAAAAGGCAACCTACTGAATGGTAGGAAATATTGGCAAATCATATAACTGATAAGGGGTTAGTATCCAAAATACATAAAGAATGTACACAATTTAGTAAGAAAATAAAACACAATAAAATAGTTAAAAAATGAGCAGAGGAACTGAATAGATTTTTTCTCAAGAAGATATACACATGGCCAATTGAAAAGATGCTTGGGGTGCCTGGATGGTTCAGTCATGTAAGTATCCGACTTTGGCTCAGGTCAAGATCTCCTGGTTCATGAGTTTGAGCCCCCCAT
>NW_021911151.1:0-518 GCF_006229205.1 Suricata suricatta | reverse complement strand
TGTGACCCTTCCCCACCATTTCCTGACTGTCTATGGTTGAATTTCAAGGCATTATAATTAGGTATGAGTTATGTTCTGTAGGCCCTGAAACTTATAAAATCAGGGCTTTTTTAAATAAAAGAACAGAAATTTTTGAATAAAAAAGTGGGTACAAAATAATTTTTTGGAATGAGAAAGAAAATCACAACAAATTACAAATGCCACGCATCATAAAATCCAGAAAACTGCATATTTTATTCCTTACTTCCACGATACACTTATTTAATGCTTTTTGTTTCTTTGTCTTTTGACTGCATACTTTTTGTTTCTTCATTTGACAATAAATGTGTAATATTTCCTGTATAGTAAACATAAAGATAATTCAGTTTTTACTCCCAGTATGGTTGATCGCACACAAAAATTTTAATTCATAGTGCATTGTGATAATGCTATATACATTTTTAGGATTAGAGTCAAATTTTGTAAAGCCTCTATGAAGTCACTATGTACTGTAAGATTTCATCACATTTCAGGTTTTC
>NW_021911150.1:0-518 GCF_006229205.1 Suricata suricatta | reverse complement strand
TGCTCTTTCTCTCCTTGTACCTTTCACTATACATAAAGCTAGAAAAGCAGAGCAGAGGTGCCTGCCTGGTGATCAGAAAGAAACTTGAAGTCCTCTCACTCCCTTTCGCCGATACAGTCCATCCTTCAGGGACCCCTGCACCTGCTGAGCTGGACTCTAGTACCTTGTAAATCCACATACCACTCCAAGGCATGAATTTTTAAACGAGTGACATGGAAAGAACAGACTACATTTTTTCCATGAGGTGAGGAAGTTGTGTAATTACTCCATGATACACGTAAGAACAAGAATACACAGAGATAGGATTGAGAATCTTTAGCAGGCTGTATTCTCAGTGCAGAGTCCCATGCAGAATTTATTCTTTCCCAATGCATCTCTGCCCACTTGTTGTTTCTCTGTCTCAAATTAGTTAAATGGCTACTGAAAAAAAATCCAGTTTCTTACATTTACTGGATGCGGGACCAAATATTCTACAAAGGGGCAGAATAATATTTCCCAAATCTTTGTGTGTGTGTGTG
>NW_021911149.1:0-519 GCF_006229205.1 Suricata suricatta | reverse complement strand
AGGAATTAGCAGATTTATTCCCTGGAGAAACAGTTCCTAGCTGGCTGGTGTCTCTTAACAGAGACTGAAGGTCTGATGTGGATGTGGAACACGAAATGACCACATACTCTGTACTGTCATGAGCTGAGAATTCTCTTATTTACCAAGCCATAAAGCTGGATGTCTGTAGCAATAATCTATGGTCAAGGTAGTTGTATAATGTCCTCTCTTTCCATCTACAACCTTGGCTTCGTGGGGAAGTGTCTTATAATCAGCTGATCAAAGACCAAAAAAAAAAAAAAAAAGAAAAAAGAAAAAAGAAAAAAAACCCACATGGGCCTAGTTTATGTATGTTTCTACATGATATGCTGACACCAAGTGGAAATGGGCTGCTCAAAAAAAGTGAAGAAGTAAGAACTTTGCACAGTATATTTCATGGACCACATTGACCTGGCCAAGACGTGGCTGGAAGTATAAGTATATAGTAACTCGTGGGAAGCCAAATGCTCAGGGACTTTGAAAGAAAAAAGATTAGAAGAA
>NW_021911148.1:0-519 GCF_006229205.1 Suricata suricatta | reverse complement strand
GAGTTTTGGGATCACCTTATTCATTTGTAAAAAAAGGTTATTGTTGGGATTTTGATAGGGATTGCATTGAAACTGTGGATCACTTTGGGTATTACTGTCTTCTTAACCATATTAAGTCTCCTAATACATGAACACGACATGTCTTTCCACTTAATTAGGTCTTTAATGTTTTGAACAATACTGTCTTGTAGTTTTCAGCATAAAGGCTGGGGAGTGAGAGATGGTAAATTTGTATGTTGAGATAACACAGCTCAGCTTACTGAAATTCATCTGCTTCTTTCTTCATTAAACATTTCCCCTGGTTGTTGCTGGGCTTTTTTTTTAAATTTTTAAATTTTTTTTTCTGTTTATTTATTTATTTTTTTAACATATGCAATTATTCTCCATCATTTACACTACAGTAGTTACAATTACACTCCAAACAGAAAAGCAAAGTAAAAAATCAAAACCCTAACTTCTATTTCATGTAATTAGACTTATAAAGAAATTAGAAGGTTATGTAACAACTAGTTAATCACC
>NW_021911147.1:0-519 GCF_006229205.1 Suricata suricatta | reverse complement strand
TTTTGTTTTTGTTTTCAGTCATTAATCAAAAAGTTTATGGCTGGGGAACCTGGGTAGCTGAGTCGGTTAAGCATCTGTCTTTGGCTTACATCATGACCTCACGGTTGATGGGTTCAAGCTCCACATTGGATTCTGTGCCGGCAGCTCAGAGCATGGAGCCTGCTTCAGATTCCGTGTCTCCCTCTTTGTCTGCCCCTCCCCCACTCATTCTCTGTCTCTCTGTCTCTGTCTCTGTCTCTCTCTCTCAAAAATAAATAAAAGAAAATTTAAAAAGTAATTTAAAAAATGTAATGGCTGACCAAACCTGGGTAGCTGTTCAATGAACACTTTCCTTTTTCCTCTTTGCTACTCAGTTGGACTATGCTTCCCACATTCCTTTGCCATGAGTGCAGCCATGAGACAGAGTCTAACAGGATGTAATGTGGACAGAAACAATGCACACCACTTATAGACCTAGTCTAAAAAATCCTTGTAAAATCCTCTATTTACATTTCCCATCAACCAGGTGAATGTAGAGGG
>NW_021911146.1:0-519 GCF_006229205.1 Suricata suricatta | reverse complement strand
TTTTCTGTACCAATCAGTCTACTATTTACTGCTTCAATCAAGGACTTGGATTTACCAATCAAGTTTTCCATTTACATGTAATTACTTTTTATTTTAAATTGATTTTTCTCCATAACTACTTTCTCTATTTTTATGGATGCAGCATTTTCTTATATCTTTTAGGGAACAGAAAATAGAAAATTTCTCTAATTGCCCATTTCCTTACATATGCCTATTTGAGAAAGAAAGAGTGTGAAAGAGAACAGGAGAATAATGGATTGATTTTTTGAAATTTAAATATTTACCTAGGATCTGAAATACCTTTCACATTTTTAATAGTTTCTGTGATATTCTGTTATTTGCTAATTTGCAAAGTAGTTCTTGTTCTTGGAGGAAGCTAAAGTGTGATGGATTTTACTTAACAATTATTCAACAAAAACTATTAAAATACTTTCTGTGTACCTAGAATTTGTTCAGGCTCTACACATACAACTGTGAAATAATTGGCAAAGACTTATTTCTTGATGCTTTCATGATAGA
>NW_021911145.1:0-519 GCF_006229205.1 Suricata suricatta | reverse complement strand
CATAAAGCAATTAATCACAAACAGAAACAATCTTATTGATAAAAATGTGCTAATTGCAGGGGATTTTAATATACCACTTACAGCAATGGATAGATCAACAAGACAGAAAATCACTCAAACAACAATAGTTCAGAATGACACATTGGACCAGATGGTTTTGACAGATATATTTAGAACTCTACATCCTGAGGCTAGGGAATTCATTTTCTTCTCAAGTGCGCATGACACATTCTACAAGATTGATCACATACTGGGTCATAGAGCGGCCTTCCATAAATAGAAAAGAATTAAGATCATACCATGCACACTTTCAGAAATCAATCACAGAAAAAAGTCTGGAAAATGTCCAAAAACATGGAGGTTAAAGAGCACCCTAATAAAATACGATTGGGAAAATCATGCAAGTAGGGAAGAAATTTAAAAATATATGGAAACAAATGTAAATGAAAATACAACAACCCACACTCTCTGGGATGTAGGAAATGCAGTCCTAAGAGGAAAGTACATTACAATCCAGTC
>NW_021911144.1:0-1284 GCF_006229205.1 Suricata suricatta | reverse complement strand
AAATCAGTGATGGGTATTAAGGAGGGCACTTGTAGGGAAGAACACTGGGTGTTATACTTAAGGGATGAATCACTGGGTTCTACTCCTGAAACGAATACTTCACTGTATGTTAACTAACGTAGATTTAAATAAATAATTTATTTTTAAAGTTTTGGATGCTCAATTAACTGAGCCACCTATGTGTTCCTAGAGTTTATATCAAAGGAAGTCTGTTGCATCCCTGAAGTAAGTTTTATAGGGTCAAGAAATATCCTTTAATATTTTTAGGAATGGGTTAAACTTCTCTATAAAATATGAAACAAATCAACAATCAATTGTCCATTCTTTTGCAAGTATTTCTTGAGCTTCTGGATTATATGATCTATTTCCTTTCGCCTCAATGTTTCAAACTTGGATGATCATGATTTAAGATTATAACCAGATGGTTAAACCTGGGGAGAGAAGGACGGAAGTGCTTGGGGAGGGACATGTATCAGAGATGTGTGTTTTGGGTGACATTCTATTTTTTTTTAACATTTATTCACTTTTGAGAGATGAGAGAGACAGAATATAAACAGGGGAGGGGCAGAGAGGGAGACACAGAATCCAAAGCAGGCTCCAGGCTCCAAGCTGTCAGTATAGAGCCTGACGTGGGGCTCAAACCCATGAAGTGTGAGATCATGATCTGTCAGACACTTAACTGACAGAGCCACCCAGGTGCCCTGACATTCTGTTAAGTTTGGTGGTGAGTACATGTGGGTTTACTGTCCTTTTTTCTTTTTTAAACTTTTCATCTTTTTTCTAGTTTCTTTAAATCTATTAAGAAATGTTAGGGGTGCCTGGGTGACTCAGTCAGTTAAAGGTCCAACTTCGGCTCAGGTCATGATCTCGCAGGTCAGAGGTTCAAGTCCCACATTGGACTCTGTGCTAACAGCTCGGAGCCTGGAGCCTGCTTCAGATTCTGTGTCTTCCCTCTCTCTGCCCCTCCCTGCTTGTGCTCTGTCTCACAAAAATAAATACATGTTAAGAAAATTTTTTTAAAAAAGTGATTGTTGGGCCATCCCGAGTTCCTGATTCAGCAGGTCTGGGATAGAGCCTGGGGATTTGCATTTCTACTGAGGTTCTAGTTGGTATCGGTGTTGCTGGTCCAGCGACCACACTTTGAGAACCACTATTGTAGGGATTCAGTTCATTTATTTTCCATGTGCTACTTACTACATCAGCGACCCACCTATCCACTCTTCTGGGGAAAGGAACCATTCACAGCCCAAGTGACCAGGTGCCGAACTAAAGGCTCATCCATCT
>NW_021911143.1:0-519 GCF_006229205.1 Suricata suricatta | reverse complement strand
GGGAGAACTAGACAGCAACATGCAGAATAATGAAACTAGACCACTTTCTTACACCATTCAGAAAAATAAACTCAAAATAGCTGAAGGACCTGAATGTGAGACAGGAAACCATCAAAACCCTCGAGGACAAAGTAGGAGACCACCTCCTTGACCTCCACCACAGAAATTTCCTACTTGACACATTCCCAAAGGCAAGGGCAAAACTGAACTCTTGGGGCCTGATCAAGATAAAATGCTTCTACACTGCAAAGGAAACAATCCAGAAACCTAATAGGCAACGGACAGAATGGGAAAAGATAGTTGCAAATGACATATCAGATAAAGGTCTAGTATAGAAAATATACAAGGAACTCACCAAACTTCACACCCACAAAACAAATAACCCAGTGAGGAAATGGACAGAAGACATAAACAGACACTTCTCAAAGAGGACATCCAGATGGCCTATAGGCACATGAAATGATGCTCAACATCACTCCTCATCAGGGAAACACAAATCAAAACCACACTGAGATACCA
>NW_021911142.1:0-519 GCF_006229205.1 Suricata suricatta | reverse complement strand
TAAAACAAAAAAACATATAAATAAAAAGATGTACATTTTGAAAATACACATAGCTAAATTATCTTGATGAAAATTATAAATTTTCACTTTCTAAATATAGTAGTGGTGTTTGGGGAGATAACAAACTATAAGAGACTTTTAAATACTGGGAACAAAGTGAGGGTTACTGGTGGAGTGTTGGGTAGGGGAGATGGGAATGGGTGATGGGCTTTAAGGAGGGCACTTGTTAGGATGAGCACTGGATATTATATGTAAGTGATAAATCACTAAATTCTATTTCTGAAATGATAATTACACTATATGTTAATTAACTTGGATTTAAAGATAAAATAAATAAATTAAATTTTAGGATGAGAAATAAATAAATGGGGAGAGAGTAAAGTTAAGGTATGTTTAGGATGTATCACAGTGTATGACTCAGAATATACCATAAATATGCAGTAGCTAATGTTATCTTAACAGAATTGTCATTCCCCACTGTCCCTAATTTGGGTCTTTTAATGTGCTTTAATATAGTTT
>NW_021911141.1:0-519 GCF_006229205.1 Suricata suricatta | reverse complement strand
TGGAATGGATCCATAGAGCTCCCCACCCCCCTTTCTTTTTCTTCTTCCCTTTGCAGAGGATAAAACTCTGGCTCAGAAATCTGGTGTCAAACAAAAACGAATTCAGACTTTGATAGGGAGAGGCTTTATTTAGAAGGAAGGCTTGCAATAGAACATTCTGGTTGCCAAAAATCTGCAAGCATCTTGAAATCAAACAGAAATGGGATTTTCTTCTATAGGGTAATCCTTCACTTTAGGGGAAGCAGACAGAAGCAGGATCTTTGAAAGGGAAGCTGGACAAGCAAGGGGAAATGATCAGGGGAGTCTGACAGGAAAATGTCCTGCTGTGGTTGGCTAATTTTCTGGAGAAACTGATGGGGGCTGGAGCACATTTTGTATTGTGTTGTGTTTACTCAGAGTTGGAGGAGGTAGAGTGTCCAGAGATCCGTGGTAAGGAGAGGACCCTGACTAAAGTTCAGTCAAGACAAAGCAAAGTGTAAGGAACGGTAAATGGGAATACTTGGTGACCTAGTGAGACCA
>NW_021911140.1:0-519 GCF_006229205.1 Suricata suricatta | reverse complement strand
TGATAAACGGGTGAATTTTCATTATGATCTGTCATGCTCAGCTTTTTCTTTATTACTTTATTCAGTTTGAAATTGAGTTATTAATAGAGAATCTTCTACTTCATTGCCTATATTGCCCTTAATTGGGACACAAACTACCCCCGTTTCTATCTTTTATATTTTCCATACTTAAACCAGAGACCTTTGTTCTGCCTCTGGCTTTTAACATAAACACCTATTCGGACATCAGTATAGTCTAAGCTTTCCAGTATAGGGGTGGGCATACAGCTCACAAGGTAATAATGAGTTTGATTTGAATATGTTAAAATAATTTATATAACTCAAAAGCTTAAAATGTGTCTTATCTGGTTTTTTTTTTAATTGACCTTTACTCTTAAACCTTCCCATTGCTTTCTTGCCTTCGAAGCATTCAGCATTTTTAGTCCTACAGTGTACTGATAGCTGATGCAATAAGATATGAGGGATTAAATCATGGTAGACTTAAATTGGGAAGAACTTAATATGTAATCTCATTAGACC
>NW_021911139.1:0-519 GCF_006229205.1 Suricata suricatta | reverse complement strand
GGACAAAGAAACAAACAAACATGTAAACGGAGAAGAGTCTACAGCAACTTACCAGAATAAGGCAATCCCATCATAGCGTAGGTCCAAAAACGCCCTACTGTCTCAATGGTAATGCTTTGCTGGAGGGAAAAACAGCCTTAGCATGAGAAGACCTAGGTCTCCAGTAAGTCTGTAACATGTGAAAGTCTCTCTGGAAACTCCCTCTAGACTTTGTCTTCCTGGACGGCATAAAAGAGTCATCCCCGCCCCTGCCCAACTACCCCAGCGCACCTCTTTCTGCCCATGGGTCTTGTCTCCATGCTTTAATAAAATCAGATGCCCTTAAGAATTCTTTCTCAGTCGTCAGCTCCGGACCCCAGAAACTCCGCATCACATCAAAAAGTCATCAAGTTCATACACTATATATTTTTCTCTGTGTGGCTCGATTAACGTAACACAATATCTTCTAGAATTATTCTGTGGGTGCAAAGGAAAGATGGCCTTCTTTTGTAAGGCATTTAAGAGCTAATACCAGAAAGG
>NW_021911138.1:0-519 GCF_006229205.1 Suricata suricatta | reverse complement strand
GATGCTTAACCGACTGAGCCACGCAGGCGCCCCCAACATGTTCTGTTCTTACCAGCCGCTCCAGAATTATTTCCAAAATCATCCACACAATGGATGATAGTCCTTTCCTCCATACGTGCTTGTAACATCTCGGTGCTGAGGCTCTGATGGTCACCACGCCTTTCGTCTCCCACATTGCCTGTCTGAATATTTCGTATCTAGATGGTGCATTAGGTCTGGCATGAAGTTCCCCCAGGAATTAGCTGGAAAGTTGACTTCCTTGTTGTAGATTTTCCATTACACAACTTACCTGATAGCCTTTTGGCCTGAAAGATCTAAAAAAAATGTGCCAACAAGGGATATAAATTTGGGGATAGTATTATTTTTGTTTTGTTTTGGTGACATTTGCATTGTCTCCCAGGAGGAATTTCAAGCCTGTGGAATAGCACAGTGAGCAACATAGGCAGTGGAAGGGCCAGAAGTCTGTCTCCATGGCTGAAAAACGGAAAGGTTTGAGATGTGGTGTGGGGCAGTGGGCGG
>NW_021911137.1:0-519 GCF_006229205.1 Suricata suricatta | reverse complement strand
ATGTTCCCTCGGGTTTCCCGCTTTGTCTAGTTCAGTTTTTATCCCGTCTTTCTCAGATTTTCCACATAGTTCTAGAACATTCAGACGTGGCTTTTATCTGTGGGAATGAAGGAAGGCTTTGCTGGTGTGCCTGGCACAGTGTCTCACACAGAGCCAGCCCTAAATCATTTGTCAACTTACTGAAAGTTTGAGAATCAGCAGAGGACATTCTTTGTCTTTGATGTTTTGAGACAGAACTGTAAAAGACCCTGCAAATGAGCATTAATGTCTTTGCTGCTTCTAAAGAGCAGTGACCTTGGACATGACATTCTTTGCATGGTAGAGTAACCAGAAGTATGGAGCCCAAGCTGTGGAAGGGCCTTGGTGGCCACCCGTGCACCGGGTTACCTTGGTTGTCCCGAATGGTGAAGTTTGGGTTGTTAGCAGCCTCCGGAGCCAAGCTGTAGTAGAAGTGCTGGCCGCTGTGTGGGTCGTCTAGGTCCACGGCACTCACTGTCTGGATCAGCTGAGGGAGTGACA
>NW_021911136.1:0-519 GCF_006229205.1 Suricata suricatta | reverse complement strand
GATCCAGCTGCCTCCCCTCTCCCATCCTCATCTGTCTGTGCTCACCCTCTGGGGGTCTCAGCTCCAGCGACCCCTTCACCACACGTGACCCAGACGGTCCTCCAGCTTTAGACATAACTCCCTGGGGGTTACCAGGAGCTGCCCTGAGGGCCTGGTGTGGCTCTGACTGCTCTATGGACCTGCTGGACCTGGGCCTGGAATCTTCCTGGCCGGCTGGGGCCCTCACCACAGACGGGGCAAGGATTAGCCCAATGGCCAAGCAGGCATGAGGCAGTCGATGATCACAGATGCCCTGCTGGTCGATACGTCCCCAGGGCTGACGTCCCTGCCTGGAGGAAAGGGCTCCTGGGTCAGCACCTGCAGCTCGGCCCCTACTCACCCCTCCTACTCTGCTTGGGCTCAAGCCTTCTCGTTTTCTGTGGCTCAGTCTTCCCATCAGCCAAATGGGAAGACAGGCATCATCCCCTGCATTATCTCAGAGTGGATGGAAATGTGAGATCCTAGCAGGGGCATCCACGG
>NW_021911135.1:0-519 GCF_006229205.1 Suricata suricatta | reverse complement strand
CCCCAATCAGGTGTCACTGGAAGATAATGGAGTCAAGAAAGCCAGAGATGTTATTGCAAAGAACCTGAAGGGAAACAGAGTAATAAAGGGACTTAGTTACTCTGTGCCAAATCTCACAGGATGAAATTAAGAACTTAAATGGGGATGTGACTAGTTCAAGCAAATAAAAGTAACTTTCCATTTATTCTATTGGATTTTATAAGAAAGATTTAGAAAGAAATCAAAGACCATTTTCACTTTGTCTTTTTAGACAACTTGTGATAGAAACATTCACATTCAATATTTTCAAATAAGTTTATGAAAAAATTAATATTTGTACATTAATATTGGCTGTTGTAAATTATATTTTCTCTTTAAATCTAATTCTTTAAGAATCAGGGTTTTGTGATATAAAATTATGGCCATAAATATGATTTATATTTAGCATATTTATAAATGCCTCTGATCAACTATTTTGCTCTCAATTAACCATAGTTAATTCTTTTTGGCATGTCTTTAGTTATATCTCCTAGAAAAAAA
>NW_021911134.1:0-519 GCF_006229205.1 Suricata suricatta | reverse complement strand
AGGATTCTCTAAGGAGCCTTAGCAGAAAAGTGAAGAGTGTGTAGGTATTGTTGGAACCTGCCTTCTGCTTTCCTCTTTTCCCCAAAGACACAGGAACAGAATGAGCCCTTATGGAACCTGAGTGTCAAAAGGCGAGGCGGACCGGAGACAGCCCACGGAGTCGCTCCAGCCTGGGCACCCCAGACAGACAGCTGTGTGCCCTGGAAGGACCTGGAAGGAAGAAGAAGAAGTGGAACAGCCAGCAAAGACCCCCTCAGGAACAATCTGTATGGACCCCGATGTCCAAGGGCTGAAGGGGACAATGGGTATGTCAGCGGACAGCAACTCAGAGCGCTGACACCCAGACTTCAGCCCTCCTTTGGAACTTTCGAAGTCTCCTGTATTTTGCTGAACTCTAGAGAAAGGCAGGATGCTGAACGGAATAGTTTTGCAGGATCAGAAAGCAGGATTACGTTCAGTTATAGAAAAACCAAGTTAGACGTCTCGCACACTTGGTGTGGCAGACCAAGATTCATTGTG
>NW_021911133.1:0-1284 GCF_006229205.1 Suricata suricatta | reverse complement strand
GAGAGAGAGAGAGAGAGAGAGAGAGAGAGAATCATAAGCAGACTCTATGCTCCCAGCATAAAGACCAATGGGCTTGATCTCACAAACCCTGAGATCATGACCTGAGCCGAAACCCACGTGGGTGTCTCCCACTCCTTTCTTTAAAGCTCATTAGTTTTTTAGTAACCTCTATACTCAACATGGGGCTTGAACTCACATCCCAAGATCAAGAGTTGTATGCTCTTCTGACTGAGCCAGCTAGGCACCCCATGTGTTAATATATATTAATTTGTGTGTATTATAATATACATTAATTTACATATGTAGAAATCAAAGCCAAACAGCAAAACGAACATTCTTTTAAAGCACATATGGGCTTTGTACAGAAATGACCATATGCTAGTATATTTTAGCAAAATTTAAAAAGCTGATTTATATAGAGTATATTTTCTGAATTCATTGCCATGATCTAGAAACAAATTTCTCATAGGTTTAGAAATAAAGAAATTTAATTTAAAATAACACATAGGTCAAAAATAAAGTCACAGTGGTAATCAGAAAATGTTTTGAGCTGAATAATAAAATAAAAATACTAGGAATCACACTACTGACATACCTGTGAATCTGTCCTTAGAGAAAAATGTGTAGCTCTAGCTGGATTTTGTAGAAAAGGTATTTAAGAACAGCTAAGAGTTACACATGTATTTTCTGTTCGAAATCAATTGGCAAATACTTGGACTCATTGCCAGAGCCAACAAAAAGGAATGCTGGGGGATGTAATATTGTACTATGCACCATTTACTAGACAACATTTAACAGGAAATGTATATTACTAAGGGAAGATTTTTTTTAAAAGTATATGGAATTCAGTTAGTAGCAATTGCCACACAGTACCAGTTGGTAAGAGAAATGGGAGCCTGACTCCTATAGAGTTAATTTTCCCATCACATGTGATCTATGCAGAATGTACTTATATTTTCCACTTTATTTCTTAGCATGACTAACGTTACCTGCAGTAACAATCACAAAATCTCAATGGCCTATCAGAATAAAGCTGTACTTTATGTCTGCTTCTGAGTCAACTGTGAATTAAAAGGGTGGGAGACGGACGGTGGCTGTATTCCGTGCAGTCATTCAGGGACCTAGGCTTCTTCTATCAAATGATTTTTCCTCTCGAAGCCAGGAGTCCTCTGTACTCCCCATCTCCTGTATCTCCTGTAGGGAAGGTTAGGAGGATTACATGAACATCTCCCATAGCAATTTCAAATGTGGTGTACCTCACATTTCATTGGCAAGCACTTAATC
>NW_021911132.1:0-519 GCF_006229205.1 Suricata suricatta | reverse complement strand
TTCTCTCTTTCTCTCTTTCTCTCGTTCTTCTCCTTGCCCTTTATTTCTGCTAAGATTCTGAAATATAACCAAATCTGGGTAATGGTATCATTTAATTGGAGTTTCCTTAATGGATAATACCATCGTTCAGTACATAGATACTGCCACATTTATTTACTCAGATTTGGAAAGAGTTCAGAAAGGTAGACACTTCTGACTGGAATGAATTCTGATGTTTTTTGAGTTCCAGTTTAACATTTTCAGCAGCAGCATCAATGCTTCCATATCCTTCCTTTTAATATCCTATGTACTGATGCAAAAGAGAACAGATAGGCTGGTCACTATTTTCTATTTCTCTTTCACTGAGGGTGGTACCTAAAGTATTTCCTGTATCAAAGCATAAAACCTGATTTGGGAACCTCTTCAATATGTTCAGATGGGAAGAAAAATGCCTATGGAATACACACATACACACCTCGCCTATGAGTGTGTTTATATGTATATGCATTATATATATGCATTGTGATGTATATATATATA
>NW_021911131.1:0-519 GCF_006229205.1 Suricata suricatta | reverse complement strand
TTCTGAAATAACTCATTCTGTGTGTCTTGATTTCCTGACAAGTAAATCTTGAAGAACAGAACTGGCATTTATCAGGGCAAAACTAGGATGTGGGTCTCTGGAAGGATTTGTGACAGGGTTTGTAAAAACTGTGTTTTTGAAGAATTCATTGCTATATGAGGGTTCTTAGGATTCTCTTTGAAAATCCAAATCAAAATATGTTTTTAGGCCATATATGTTTTTATGATTATGAAAATAACACATGTTCATTGTGGAAAACTGTTTGAAATACGGAAAAGAGGAAAAAGTCATGCATATTTTCACAACTCATTTTACCATTTCTTCTTCCAATATTTTATCTATCTATATTTATTTTTTATAAAATTGGGACCCTGCTTCATGTTTAATTGGTTTCCTGCTTTTTGAAAATTACTGAATTATTTCACTTAGTATTATACATTCTAGATACCTTCATCTTGTTGCAAATGGCAAGATTTCATTCTTTTTATGACCAAGTATATATATGTATATATATATATA
>NW_021911130.1:0-519 GCF_006229205.1 Suricata suricatta | reverse complement strand
ATTTTGAAATGGTCCAAAAAACAGTTTGATCCAAGTACCTATCTCACTCTTAAAATATGTTTACTAAATAGAAAGTTAGCCTATAATACCATCACTTATGTCTTAACGCAATTGTTTGATGTGACTCATTTTTTTAATGAAAGCATATGACATCGTTTACGAGATGAATTGACTGTCATATAGGACGAGTGTTGTAACAACACCTTCCACATTCAAATCAATTAGCTTCAGCCTAAAAGACCTAAACACCGCAGCCTAATTAGATTGAAACTGACATGACACGAGGATGTTTGGAAAAAACCACAAATGTAAAGGAGTATTGGAGAAGGATTTGCTCATCACTGGTCAGACATGTTTCTACACTCAATTTCTTGGTTGAGGGTTTGGAGTTAGTAGTTTCAACTCTATTGTTTATGTAATCCTTAAACATCTTTGCTCAAAAGCCCCACTTCCTTTCTCAAAATAGGATGGCTTAGGCAAACCATTTCCTCCCGCTTCTCCCTCTCTCTCTCTCTCTCT
>NW_021911129.1:0-519 GCF_006229205.1 Suricata suricatta | reverse complement strand
AGAGTGGGATCTAAAACCAAACCAAATCAAAACTGGACTCATAGATATAAATAAGTACTAAAAATACATGCATATGTGCATACGTACATAAAGTCCTGGCAATATGGTATACAGTATGGTGATTCTAGTTAATGATACTGTATTGCATATTTGGAAGTTGCTAAGACTAATCTTAAAGGTTCTCATCACAAGAAAAGAAATCATAACTACGTGTGGGTATTGATGTTTACTAGATTTATTGTAGTGGCCATTTGACACATAAAAGGGATTATGTTGTACACTTGGAACTAATACAATGTTACAGATCAATTATAATCTCAAAAAAATTACAATATCACAATGAAAAATATATGAATTTAAGTATTCCTTAATAAAAACCTTCCCATATGTTACAGAATATAATATAAACCAAATAGGATAGAAACAAAAAAAATATAAATTGTGAACTCAGGTATGATATTTCATCAAATTTGATGAAACCATATTTATATTTCATTCATTCATTCACTGAGTGACTAT
>NW_021911128.1:0-519 GCF_006229205.1 Suricata suricatta | reverse complement strand
CCCTATCCAAAAAATTAAAAAAAAGAAAAACTTTATTTTGTAAGCAGACAAGGGCTAGAAACTGGAGAGTTTTCCTGAACGTGGAGCTTGTCCCGACTTTGGACTTAAGGCTTGTAGAAACAGCTGACAGTGATCATAATCATATTTTAATTTGATAATATTTCAGCATTTTAAGTCTCAGCACCTGGAAAGTCCCAGGACAAAGTAGGTTCTCAGTAAACCTTAGTTGATTTGAAAGATAGCTGAATTGTCTAAAGACAGAACACCCTGGCTGTATAGGGAGGGACCAGTGTCACGTCAGGGTCAGCCGGTGCCTCTGAACAGTCCCCTAGAAGCTTAGCTTTGTGAATCCTGATGCCTCAGCATTTTCTTCTCCTCGACAGCCCTCGTGGGAATATCTGAAAAGCACTTTTAACACAGACTTAAGGTTAATGAACATAAAGCAATATTAATTAAGCTGGCTAAGCTTCCTTCCTATATTCTGCCAAATTCTGGAACTTCTGCTAGATAGATCTAGTC
>NW_021911127.1:0-519 GCF_006229205.1 Suricata suricatta | reverse complement strand
CACACAGCAGCGGAAGGAGCGGGAACACACACCCTGGAAGACCACCGCCGTCCCTTCCCCGCAGTTGTCACCAGAAAGACCAGTGATTGGCAGGTAAGGGAAGAGAAAGGAGAACAGATCATACATTAATTGGCACAGAGAGCAAATCTCAGAAGGAAGTTGCCTGTTAGTGTCAAGCAGGTAAAATGCATACGTATTATCTTTTCTCTTTTCTGAATATTTTCACAGCCCGCTGCCACAGGAGCTGCCGTCGCTGCAGACCCAGGGTCAGCCGTGCGACGTCCCCGGTGAGGGCGGCTTCCTGCCTGCTCTTCCCTAGAGCCCAGCAGGGCCAGCCCTTCCCCAGCCTGGTCATTCCGCTCTGCGCTCCGGGCGGCGGGCGGGAAGTCCCGGCAAGTCTCTGGGTGACCGGCTCTCCGGGCTACTTGCTCGTATCTCAGCAGACGCTCATGATGAAAAGTCTAGAAGACTTAAAAGTACAACTTGCTACTTACATAATTTTGTGTATAAGGAAAGCAG
>NW_021911126.1:0-519 GCF_006229205.1 Suricata suricatta | reverse complement strand
TACGGCGGCAGCACGAGAGCCTGAGACCACGTGCACAACTCTCCAAGGTCTCCTTGCCTCCTTTCTACTTGTTAGAGCAGTTTTCCTGACGGAATCCTAAGGCCTACCTTCTCACCCCAGTGGAGATTCTGCTTCCCTCTGCGGGAGGGGGAGCTGGGCCCTGGGGATTTAAGCAGGAATGCCGAGGATCACGGTATCCCTCGGGCAGCCCCTGGATTTAAAAGTTAAAGCGTTTTCTCCAGTTGTCAGGTTCTGTTTTCTCATGAGACCATACAGTACTTGCACAATCTTTCCGGGATGAAAACTGATAGACTAGAAATGTCTGATATTTGCTAAATAAGATTGTTTTGCTACTGACATGCTGTTGGGGGAGCCCACGTGGAATGCGGGTCTGTGTTCCTCACGTCTGGGGCACCTGCTGCCTGGACGGGAGCTGGTGTCTGTGGTGGCAGCAGAGCGAGCCTGAGGGCAGCAGAGTGAGCGTGCAGGTGCAGCTGCGGCTCCTGAGGGGGGCGAGCC
>NW_021911125.1:0-519 GCF_006229205.1 Suricata suricatta | reverse complement strand
GTATGTGTATATACATTTACATTACATTACCTGTATAATGCACACACATACACTATACATGTATGTGTACATTTATCAAAATATTGGAGGATTGTTAGATTTTTAGTAGAGATTTTAGATATAAATAAAGAATTATTTAATATAATCTTCACACATATGATTAAAATTTAATATCAGCCTCCCTCCAAAAAAATCATTTTTGAAATATAGAAGTGGAACTTTATGAATTCCTATTTTCTAGGGAACAATTTGTGGATTAGAGAAATAATTTGGTTTACATAATATCTTAGTCAGTACTAGTTTGTATAAATGCTAACCTCTTTCATATTATTCTTTTCCTTGCAAATTAACATTATTATGATATTATGAAAAACTCATAGCATAAGAGATCTGTAGATCTGTGTGTCTTTAAACAATGCCTTGATTTCCTTCAGACTCATATCCTCATTTATGAAATACATATAGCAACAGATAATATGCATAATGATAACTGAGTCATTCATAAAAGATCTTCATTAA
>NW_021911124.1:0-519 GCF_006229205.1 Suricata suricatta | reverse complement strand
TCCAAAGGGTAGAAAAATAGTTTGGAAGGGACACATGCACCATGATGGTTGTAGCAGCATTATCAACAATAGCCAAACTATGGCCCAGATGTCCGTCGACAGATGAATGGATAAAGAAGTGGTGCATGTATACAATGAAATATTACTTAACCATAAAAAAATGAAATCTTGCCATTAGCAACAACATAGATGGAGCTATAGGGTATTATGCTAAGTGAAATAAGGCAGTCAGAGAAAGACAAATACCACATGATTTTACTCATATATGGAATTTAAGCAACATAGCAGATGAACATAGAAAAAAAAAACAAGGTAAAACAGAAAACCGACTCAACTATAGAGAACCCTCTGAGGCTTTCTGGAGGGAAGGTGGGCATGGGAATGAGTTAAACGGGTGATGGATATTAAGTGGTGATATTGAATGTTGTATATTAATGATGAATCACTATATTCTATACCCAAAACTAATATTACACTGTTAACTAACTAGAATTTAAACAAAGACTTGAACAAGGAAAA
>NW_021911123.1:0-519 GCF_006229205.1 Suricata suricatta | reverse complement strand
AAAAAAATTACTGTAATTAAGCAAATGTGTCTTTTTAACCTGTAATCCTTCTAATAGTGTTTCCAGCAACAAGGATACTTAATAAACCTGGTTTTCCTTCCATCATTATCATGCACTGAGTTTATTCACAGAAACTCATGACTCACAGCCATGTAAGTACTTTCTGAAGGAGAGATTTTATAAGCAGACAGTTGTCTACATAGAGTATAGTGGCATCAGGAAATCATTTAGATACAAGTTTTTTCCTCACATGCTTGTCTCTGGTTTTGTGCATTGCAACTGAGTCATTTTCTTTCATTATTTAAGAAAGTCATCTTCAATTAAATACAAATCCTTTGAGATGCTAATTATCCAATTTTTAATAATCATATGGTCCCTAAGTCTCAGGTCTTAATGGAAGGATTGGAAGGGGAGTTAGACTAAGGGTTTATGGGGCAGTCAAGTTTAGGAAGGTAAATTTAGGTTCTATCTAAATGGTGCAACCTGAGACGTCTGTCATCCCTGGAGACAGAGAAACAT
>NW_021911122.1:0-1284 GCF_006229205.1 Suricata suricatta | reverse complement strand
GCAACTTAGATGTTGTGGTTAGAAAGAGAAGGATTATTTCTACATTGCACGTGTCAGACTGTGAGCCCTCATTCTACCCACTTATGCAGTTAAATAGGAGTTTAATGATGCAGTACCATCTAGGGAGAGCCTTGTGCAACTACTGAGCTTACATCTGCCGGGACCAGTCTAAAGAAAGCATGGACTAATCATCACGGGCAAGAGTTACTTCCACCTTTGTCCCGCCCCCACCTCAGAGGACTTCAAGGTGTCTTAATTCACTGTGTTCAGGCAAACAACCCTATACAGCTTCAACACTAACAGAATCGTCTCTACTGTATGTGGCACAACTAATAAGAGTTGTAGGCATGGTCCCCAAAATAATGGTACTATCATAGGCTTCCAGAGTAAGAACTCTCTGCTTTAGTCTCCTCCCTCCCTCTTTTCCCTTTCTCCTCTCTCTCTTTAAACCTTACTTTCCTTTTTTCCCCCTGTTTCCTTCCAACTTGTATTTTCTCTTCTTTTTCTCCCTCTCACCATCTTTCTTGACTTTGCTTTCTTTGACAACCATTAAAGCCCATACATCAAAATTAGTTAACTCCTAATGATCCTCTGTGTACCTCAGTACCAAGACCAAATGCTTAAGTGGTTGAGTGGACCCTGCTGATATCAGGAGAAAGAATTTCTTGAATTGGAAGGAAAGGTTTCATGATCGATTAATTTAAATAGAATATGTGAAGTCACTGAGCACGAAGGAACATGTACAATTCACTCAGATTGCACAGAAAAACAAAGAGGAGAAAATTATACAGTGTTTGCATTCTTGCCATGAACGTTCTAGATTTTGACCAAATGGACAAGAGGTATCCCTAACACTGAACTGAGCATCTTCCCCAAGGAGTAGGGGGCCTGTCTCATGTCAGTGTAAATGTCAGTTAAATGTAAAAAGCCCTTTGAAGAAAGTAGAAACAAGTGAAGGAGCCTCATGTACCAAGCTGGCTTCATTTGGGGGGAAGATCTGGGAAGAGTTTTGGAGGCATACAGGCAATAGACAAAGGTATGAGGAGGGGAAGCAGGGGAATCATATTGAAAAGAGCTTAACTGGGTTCACATGCTAGAGACCTTCGTGGATGTAGCAGACCCAGACCCATTGCATCTTTCGCTGACTTTGTTAGTGGCCTTTGTCAGCAAATCAAGTGTTCCTGGATTCCTTTAATTCTCTAAGCCCTGCCGGATGCCATTGCTGACTAAAAGGAAACCTCGAGAATACAGGTATGTAAGTCAGCAAAAGTACAAAGAGAATAA
>NW_021911121.1:0-519 GCF_006229205.1 Suricata suricatta | reverse complement strand
CACTCCAATATATTCTGCACGCTGATGCCACAGTGATCATTTAAAGGTAAATCCGATCATGTCACTCCTGACTTAATCCTTCAATGGCTCCTCATTACATTCATAACGAAGTCCAACTTCAACACAGCATACGGGCTTTCATGCTTCCCTCTCCGGCTGCGTGCACACATACCCTGTACTCCAGTACTGACTCTCGCCCGTGCACTCTTGCTCTCACATCCTTCCTTCGGCATGCTCCACACTGAATGTTTGTGTTCTCCTCAAGTCCGTACATGGCAGTCTTAATGCCAATGTGTTGTATTTGTAGGTGGGGCCTTTGGGAGGTAATTAGAGTTAGATGAGGTCATGAGGGTAGTGTCCCTGTGATTGGATCAATCAGTGCCTTTATAAGAAGAGAAAAATACAGCAAGAAGGTGGATGCAGCAAGAAAGTGGTCATGTGCAAACCAGGAAGAGGGTTCTCCTCAGACATCGAATCATCTGGCACCTTTTTTGGACTTCCCAGCTTCCAGAACCATGA
>NW_021911120.1:0-519 GCF_006229205.1 Suricata suricatta | reverse complement strand
TCGCAAGCTCCATTTAGCAGAGAACAAAAGGGGTGGGTACGAACGTTCCCCTCGGCAAGGCCTGCCTGCAGCTCAAGACCCAGTGAGTAGATATTCTCCCCCAGACCTCAAAGCTATAGGTTTCACTGGCCCAACTTCTGATAGCAGCCCCTGAAATCTTGTCTAGTGTCCTGCCTCGTAGCTTGAGGGCAAGAAGGATTCACTGTCTGCAGCTCTCTCACAAATTGGTCTGTGTAAATTTAAGATTAATGACTTCTTCAATAAAGTAGCCACAGGCCCAAGCAAGCAATCATTCATACCTGTGAGTGAGAAAAGTTTTTCATTAGAATATCTCCTAGACTTGCTATCACAATATGATAATTCAGGCAAGAATCATCAATAACTGCAAAAACTATAAAGTAAAATTTCCTGGGTAATGATATATTCACAAAAATCTCAAAATATCACTCTTAACAATTATATTTTATTTATAGAGAGGAAAAATAAGTGCCCTGACAATGCAGACTTCTAAAGAGTACC
>NW_021911119.1:0-519 GCF_006229205.1 Suricata suricatta | reverse complement strand
TTTTGTTTTTGTTTTCAGTCATTAATCAAAAAGTTTATGGCTGGGGAACCTGGGTAGCTGAGTCGGTTAAGCATCTGTCTTTGGCTTACATCATGACCTCATGGTTGATGGGTTCAAGCTCCACATTGGATTCTGTGCCGGCAGCTCAGAGCATGGAGCCTGCTTCAGATTCCGTGTCTCCCTCTTTGTCTGCCCCTCCCCCACTCATTCTCTGTCTCTCTGTCTCTGTCTCTGTCTCTCTCTCTCAAAAATAAATAAAAGAAAATTTAAAAAGTAATTTAAAAAATGTAATGGCTGACCAAACCTGGGTAGCTGTTCACTGAACACTTTCCTTTTTCCTCTTTGCTACTCAGTTGGACTATGCTTCCCACATTCCTTTGCCATGAGTGCAGCCATGAGACAGAGTCTAACAGGATGTAATGTGGACAGAAACAATGCACACCACTTATAGACCTAGTCTAAAAAATCCTTGTAAAATCCTCTATTTACATTTCCCATCAACCAGGTGAATGTAGAGGG
>NW_021911118.1:0-519 GCF_006229205.1 Suricata suricatta | reverse complement strand
CCCTATCCAAAAAATTAAAAAAAAGAAAAACTTTATTTTGTAAGCAGACAAGGGCTAGAAACTGGAGAGTTTTCCTGAACGTGGAGCTTGTCCCGACTTTGGACTTAAGGCTTGTGGAAACAGCTGACAGTGATCATAATCATATTTTAATTTGATAATATTTCAGCATTTTAAGTCTCAGCACCTGGAAAGTCCCAGGACAAAGTAGGTTCTCAGTAAACCTTAGTTGATTTGAAAGATAGCTGAATTGTCTAAAGACAGAACACCCTGGCTGTATAGGGAGGGACCAGTGTCACGTCAGGGTCAGCCGGTGCCTCTGAACATTCCCCTAGAAGCTTAGCTTTGTGAATCCTGATGCCTCAGCATTTTCTTCTCCTCGACAGCCCTCGTGGGAATATCTGAAAAGCACTTTTAACACAGACTTAAGGTTAATGAACATAAAGCAATATTAATTAAGCTGGCTAAGCTTCCTTCCTATATTCTGCCAAATTCTGGAACTTCTGCTAGATAGATCTAGTC
>NW_021911117.1:0-519 GCF_006229205.1 Suricata suricatta | reverse complement strand
TAAATTTCATTTTCCCCCATATGGCTATCCTCTTATGCCAATGCCAATTTTCAACTTTTAATGTATTTAACTTTTGAACTATCTACCTTTTCCCCAATACCTCAATAATAACTATCGATGTTAATTTCTTATTATAAGTTCTTTCATACATACTTTTAATGCATATATAAGCAAATGTAAACATGGATTTTTTTCTCCAGCTATTTTTTAAATATAAAATGTAGCACAGTTTTCCTACTGTTCTGCATCTTATGTTTTTTATCTAATAATATAACATAGAAGAGTTTCATATTATACAAAAGATTATTTTCATTAATTTTAGTAACTGCACATTATTATATCAGTGTAATTAACAAAAATTCTATTTTTTTGCACTGCTTTGCAGTCTCTGTCATAAGTCACACAATGATCAAAGTATAGACCATTTCTTTCTTTCCTCTAAATGAAATTGATTTATTTTTAATCCCTGCAGTAATATTCCATTTTCTTCAGTACTGTAACTTTGAAATGAATTTGGGC
>NW_021911116.1:0-519 GCF_006229205.1 Suricata suricatta | reverse complement strand
CACAATGAATCTTGGTCTGCCACACCAAGTGTGCGAGACGTCTAACTTGGTTTTTCTATAACTGAACGTAATCCTGCTTTCTGATCCTGCAAAACTATTCCGTTCAGCATCCTGCCTTCCTCTAGAGTTCAGCAAAATACAGGAGACTTCGAAAGTTCCAAAGGAGGGCTGAAGTCTGGGTGTCAGCGCTCTGAGTTGCTGTCCGCTGACATACCCATTGTCCCCTTCAGCCCTTGGACATCGGGGTCCATACAGATTGTTCCTGAGGGGGTCTTTGCTGGCTGTTCCACTTCTTCTTCTTCCTTCCAGGTCCTTCCAGGGCACACAGCTGTCTGTCTGGGGTGCCCAGGCTGGAGCGACTCCATGGGCTGTCTCCGGTCCGCCTCGCCTTTTGACACTCAGGTTCCATAAGGGCTCATTCTGTTCCTGTGTCTTTGGGGAAAAGAGGAAAGCAGAAGGCAGGTTCCAACAATACCTACACACTCTTCACTTTTCTGCTAAGGCTCCTTAGAGAATCCT
>NW_021911115.1:0-519 GCF_006229205.1 Suricata suricatta | reverse complement strand
TTTTTTTCTAGGAGATATAACTAAAGACATGCCAAAAAGAATTAACTATGGTTAATTGAGAGCAAAATAGTTGATCAGAGGCATTTATAAATATACTAAATATAAATCATATTTATGGCCATAATTTTATATCACAAAACCCTGATTCTTAAAGAATTAGATTTAAAGAGAAAATATAATTTACAACAGCCAATATTAATGTACAAATATTAATTTTTTCATAAACTTATTTGAAAATATTGAATGTGAATGTTTCTATCACAAGTTGTCTAAAAAGACAAAGTGAAAATGGTCTTTGATTTCTTTCTAAATCTTTCTTATAAAATCCAATAGAATAAATGGAAAGTTATTTTTATTTGCTTGAACTAGTCACATCCCCATTTAAGTTCTTAATTTCATCCTGTGAGATTTGGCACAGAGTAACGAAGTCCCTTTATTACTCTGTTTCCCTTCAGGTTCTTTGCAATAACATCTCTGGCTTTCTTGACTCCATTATCTTCCAGTGACACCTGATTGGGG
>NW_021911114.1:0-519 GCF_006229205.1 Suricata suricatta | reverse complement strand
GGGAGACGGTGTCTGGCAGTTGCACCTGGAGCAGGTGGGCCCCTGCCCCCCGTGGCCATGACCCTGGAGGCTCACTCAGTGCTGCTGCTGCGCCGGACAGCTGTAGTCGGCTCTTCCCCCAGCCCCCCGGGCGCCCCGCACACATTGCAGACCCGAAGGCCACAGGGGCCCTTCTCTGCCCACCGCCTCTGACCCAGCTCTGCACTCTCTGTGCTGAATTAGAGGAGAAACAGTGTTTTTCCGCCCCGGCCGGCATCCCGCACTGGCTGCTCCGGCAAAGAGCAGGTACCGTGAGGCCCAGGCCACGTGCTGTCCCGCTTGGCCAGACCCTCTCTGCTGCCTGCGTTCCCCAGCACGTGGACAGCCCCCTGCCGCCCGACTCAGAGTCTCACACACACCCACACCCACGCACGTGGACAGAGCAAACCCCTCGCAGTCTCCCGGGCTGTGTAATATAAGCCTCCTGCAGTGCCATGGAGGCGAGGTCAGCGAGGGATCCCTGCTCTCCTGGAGAGGGCT
>NW_021911113.1:0-519 GCF_006229205.1 Suricata suricatta | reverse complement strand
GATGCTTAACCGACTGAGCCACGCAGGCGCCCCCAACATGTTCTGTTCTTACCAGCCGCTCCAGAATTATTTCCAAAATCATCCACACAATGGATGGTAGTCCTTTCCTCCATACGTGCTTGTAACATCTCGGTGCTGAGGCTCTGATGGTCACCACGCCTTTCGTCTCCCACATTGCCTGTCTGAATATTTCGTATCTAGATGGTGCATTAGGTCTGGCATGAAGTTCCCCCAGGAATTAGCTGGAAAGTTGACTTCCTTGTTGTAGATTTTCCATTACACAACTTACCTGATAGCCTTTTGGCCTGAAAGATCTAAAAAAAATGTGCCAACAAGGGATATAAATTTGGGGATAGTATTATTTTTGTTTTGTTTTGGTGACATTTGCATTGTCTCCCAGGAGGAATTTCAAGCCTGTGGAATAGCGCAGTGAGCAACATAGGCAGTGGAAGGGCCAGAAGTCTGTCTCCATGGCTGAAAAACGGAAAGGTTTGAGATGTGGTGTGGGGCAGTGGGCGG
>NW_021911112.1:0-519 GCF_006229205.1 Suricata suricatta | reverse complement strand
CACTCCAATATATTCTGCACGCTGATGCCACAGTGATCATTTAAAGGTAAATCCGATCATGTCACTCCTGACTTAATCCTTCAATGGCTCCTCATTACATTCATAACGAAGTCCAACTTCAACACAGCATACGGGCTTTCATGCTTCCCTCTCCGGCTGCGTGCACACATACCCTGTACTCCAGTACTGACTCTCGCCCATGCACTCTTGCTCTCACATCCTTCCTTCGGCATGCTCCACACTGAATGTTTGTGTTCTCCTCAAGTCCGTACATGGCAGTCTTAATGCCAATGTGTTGTATTTGTAGGTGGGGCCTTTGGGAGGTAATTAGAGTTAGATGAGGTCATGAGGGTAGTGTCCCTGTGATTGGATCAATCAGTGCCTTTATAAGAAGAGAAAAATACAGCAAGAAGATGGATGCAGCAAGAAAGTGGTCATGTGCAAACCAGGAAGAGGGTTCTCCTCAGACATCGAATCATCTGGCACCTTTTTTGGACTTCCCAGCTTCCAGAACCATGA
>NW_021911111.1:0-1284 GCF_006229205.1 Suricata suricatta | reverse complement strand
AAAAATTTTTTAAGGGAGTATCATTAAAAATTATTATGAAAAAATTAAAAAAATAAATAAAAAGAATAAAAATAACAAATGATAAAAAAATTTAAAAAGTAAGTAAATAAAAATAAAAATGAGTATCATTGCATTTCTCCAGAAATCCTTGCAGATGATGGGGAGAAAACACCTAGTTTATGTACCGTGTTCCACTCCAAAGGGACAAGTGTGCAGGACACTTTCACTCCTGACCCAGGAGGAGATTTCTATTTGGTTTGCTCAAGATCCAAGAGGAATTTCTCAGAGCAATTTTCTATGTCAGATTTTGCTCGCACCCCTAAGTCACACCATCTGTGGGCCTGGCCCCTGTCAACATCCAGCTTCATTGTGACCAGCTGCCCAGGAGGCAAAATACTGACCAGAGACCCCTGGGCATCTCCACTGCAGGCCTGCCCCTGGAGCCCCACCGCCTCAGTCTTCTTTCACTTGTTCTGCGAGTCTTGGGGACCCCTCCCTGATCCCCACGGGGACCGAGGCTGCTAGAGAGTCACCGATGGGGGAGGCGTGTCCTGCCTCTCCTAGTGTCCTCACTGCTAACACAGGGCCCTTCTGAGAGCAAGCAGAGAAGAAAGAATGTCTACCTACAAATGTACCAGTGAGCTAGGGTCCTCTGTGCCCAGGTCCAGTGGCTCCTCATTTCATGGTAAGCCCCGCCAATGCAGGCGCACGTATCTATGGCACTTGTACAAAATGAAAGACAAGGGATAAGAAGAAAAAATAAACATCTTTTATTTTTGCTTTCCTCACCCAGGCACATCACTGCCAAGGCTTTCCACATTTGCAAGACAACCCTGTGCCCAGACAGGCAGCGCGATTCCCCTCTGGATCCCAGACTAGGACGGGAGGGTTCCCGGCTCCTTGCAGCAAATGGCAACACCCTGACTCTTGAACACGACAAGTTTGAAGAACTGTGGCGTGGACGCCACTCACACCCTGAGCCGCCCAAGATCCTGAAACCTTCTAACACAAGGAACTACATGGGAAAGCTTCCTCGGGAAACAAAGGAGGATTTCCGAGGTCGCACAGACAGAGAACAGTAACTCACCAAAGGTGCCCCTGGCCCCGCTGTCCCCCAAGCCACGCTGGCCCTCCACTCCTCACAACGCCCAGGGCCCTCCCTGCTCCCAGGAGAGGGCAGAAGCGGCCTGGCCTCCTGGCCCGCAGGGGAAGCTGCTGGACCCCAGGTGGCAGGGGGCCTGGCTGCCCCCGGCTCAGGCCCGCTCTTGCTCATGGCTCCCAGCC
>NW_021911110.1:0-519 GCF_006229205.1 Suricata suricatta | reverse complement strand
TTTTCTGTACCAATCAGTCTACTATTTACTGCTTCAATCAAGGACTTGGATTTACCAATCAAGTTTTCCATTTACATGTAATTACTTTTTATTTTAAATTGATTTTTCTCCATAACTACTTTCTCTATTTTTATGGATGCAGCATTTTCTTTTATCTTTTAGGGAACAGAAAATAGAAAATTTCTCTAATTGCCCATTTCCTTACATATGCCTATTTGAGAAAGAAAGAGTGTGAAAGAGAACAGGAGAATAATGGATTGATTTTTTGAAATTTAAATATTTACCTAGGATCTGAAATACCTTTCACATTTTTAATAGTTTCTGTGATATTCTGTTATTTGCTAATTTGCAAAGTAGTTCTTGTTCTTGGAGGAAGCTAAAGTGTGATGGATTTTACTTAACAATTATTCAACAAAAACTATTAGAATACTTTCTGTGTACCTAGAATTTGTTCAGGCTCTACACATACAACTGTGAAATAATTGGCAAAGACTTATTTCTTGATGCTTTCATGATAGA
>NW_021911109.1:0-519 GCF_006229205.1 Suricata suricatta | reverse complement strand
GGGAGAACTAGACAGCAACATGCAGAATAATGAAACTAGACCACTTTCTTACACCATTCGGAAAAATAAACTCAAAATAGCTGAAGGACCTGAATGTGAGACAGGAAACCATAAAAACCCTCGAGGACAAAGTAGGAGACCACCTCCTTGACCTCCACCACAGAAATTTCCTACTTGACACATTCCCAAAGGCAAGGGCAAAACTGAACTCTTGGGGCCTGATCAAGATAAAATGCTTCTACACTGCAAAGGAAACAATCCAGAAACCTAATAGGCAACGGACAGAATGGGAAAAGATAGTTGCAAATGACATATCAGAAAAAGGTCTAGTATAGAAAATATACAAGGAACTCACCAAACTTCACACCCACAAAACAAATAACCCAGTGAGGAAATGGACAGAAGACATAAACAGACACTTCTCAAAGAGGACATCCAGATGGCCTATAGGCACATGAAATGATGCTCAACATCACTCCTCATCAGGGAAACACAAATCAAAACCACACTGAGATACCA
>NW_021911108.1:0-519 GCF_006229205.1 Suricata suricatta | reverse complement strand
CATAAAGCAATTAATCACAAACAGAAACAATCTTATTGATAAAAATGTGCTAATTGCAGGGGATTTTAATATACCACTTACAGCAATGGATAGATCAACAAGACAGAAAATCACTCAAACAACAATAGTTCAGAATGACACATTAGACCAGATGGTTTTGACAGATATATTTAGAACTCTACATCCTGAGGCTAGGGAATTCATTTTCTTCTCAAGTGCGCATGACACATTCTACAAGATTGATCACATACTGGGTCATAGAGCGGCCTTCCATAAATAGAAAAGAATTAAGATCATACCATGCACACTTTCAGAAATCAATCACAGAAAAAAGTCTGGAAAATGTCCAAAAACATGGAGGTTAAAGGGCACCCTAATAAAATACGATTGGGAAAATCATGCAAGTAGGGAAGAAATTTAAAAATATATGGAAACAAATGTAAATGAAAATACAACAACCCACACTCTCTGGGATGTAGGAAATGCAGTCCTAAGAGGAAAGTACATTACAATCCAGTC
>NW_021911107.1:0-519 GCF_006229205.1 Suricata suricatta | reverse complement strand
TGTCACTCCCTCAGCTGATCCAGACAGTGAGTGCCGTGGACCTAGACGACCCACACAGCGGCCAGCACTTCTACTACAGCTTGGCTCCGGAGGCTGCTAACAACCCAAACTTCACCATTCGGGACAACCAAGGTAACCCGGTGCGCGGGTGGCCACCAAGGCCCTTCCACAGCTTGGGCTCCATACTTCTGGTTACTCTACCATGCAAAGAATGTCATGTCCAAGGTCACTGCTCTTTAGAAGCAGCAAAGACATTAATGCTCATTTGCAGGGTCTTTTACAGTTCTGTCTCAAAACATCAAAGACAAAGAATGTCCTCTGCTGATTCTCAAACTTTCAGTAAGTTGACAAATGATTTAGAGCTGGCTCTGTGTGAGACACTGTGCCAGGCACACCAGCAAAGCCTTCCTTCATTCCCACAGATAAAAGCCACGTCTGAATGTTCTAGAACTATGTGGAAAATCTGAGAAAGACGGGATAAAAACTGAACTAGACAAAGCGGGAAACCCGAGGGAACAT
>NW_021911106.1:0-519 GCF_006229205.1 Suricata suricatta | reverse complement strand
TTGGTGGTGATGGTGGAGGGCACTTGAGGGGAAGAGCACTGGGTGTTGTATGGAAAACAATTTGACAATAAAATTTATTGAAAAAAAAAATAAAGTTAAAAAAAATTTGATGAAGACTGAATTTCAAAGGCAAGGCCATATTAGAAAAAGAATTGTCCTGGATCTGGAATCAGAAGCCCTGTCTCTGGGTCCCAGCACTACTACTTCTCCTTGATGTCTTCTGGTGTCCACTGATATCCTGTGCCTACCCCTTGAAAGGGAGGCTAGTGCTGTCTTTGAGGTATGTGTAGGTATGAAATAAAAATGAAAACCTCAAGAGAGTTCTGTAAACTGTGGATCTCAATGCAAAAATGTTAGGTGTCATACATCTTTACCCTTGTTTTTAGGGATGTTTGCTGAACGAGCTGTGATGGATATTGGTAATCACATGGAAGAGTGAGGGGGAAAGAGGTCCCTTCTGCCTTTCACGATTAGCCCCATTGCCCTAGATCTCCTCCCTGATTTAGCACTTGTGGGCTT
>NW_021911105.1:0-519 GCF_006229205.1 Suricata suricatta | reverse complement strand
GCCTTCTCTGCCACCGAGCACATCCTGGCTGCCCGGCCTGCAGACCCAGGGTCGGGATTCGAACGCGCACACAGGGCCCCTCCGGGCCCCGCACTACTGCACTTGCAGACTTGGATGAATATAGGACGATGGCAAGAGTTTGCCAGTCAGGAGGGCTTGTTACAAAATGACTCAGCACCCAGCGGGGAGCTGCCTCGTGACTCAGACGTGCCTGGCTGTCCCATCGGGTCACCTGGGCAGGCAGCATGGGTTTCCTTGGAAAATCCAAAGGAGCTGAGGGTGTGTGGCTCCCGGCACTGGCCATGCGGCTGTGTCCCCCTTCCCCCCAGGAATCCCCAAGGGTCACCGTCCTCTTCATCTTGAACTAGAGATCTCAGCGGCTTGGGCAGTTCCTCGGGGCCACATGCTTCCTCTGCGCAGGGACGCCCAGACCCACACCACACTCTGAGAGGCCACCAGGGGCCATTGGTCCCATCTGAAGCTGAGAAACGGCTGGGTCCCGGCCCTGCCTCCCCAGCA
>NW_021911104.1:0-519 GCF_006229205.1 Suricata suricatta | reverse complement strand
GTTGGCAAGCAGGGTTTTCAATTTTTATGTTGTACATTTTCCTTTTGCTTAAAATGTATGTAATGATCAGGTCACTTAAATAAAACGTACACTACGATATTCACGAATCCCCGCTCCATCTGATTCCAACAGCCTGAGAAATCATTTACCCGGCAACTTACCCAAGGCTGGGCTTGGACTGGCCTGCCTTGGCTGAAGCCGTGGTTGGTGGGGAGGCTGAACCCCGCCCAGCCCGTGTGAACCCCCTCACAGCTGTGCTGACTGTAATAACACAATCATTCCCCAGGAAGCCCACAAGGAAGGGCGCTCCAGGCTTGCTCTGCAGGGACTGCTTCACACAGAACACGGGTTTTAGGAGAGGTTTCCACTTAGCTCACGGATGCATGCTTTCAACATACCTAACCCAGCAAGCAAGCCCATCACAAAGATCCATTTATGGCTGTAAGTCTACCTCGCTCCAGCCCTCTATCCTTTCAGGGAATGGGGCCCAGTGAGTAGATCTGCAAGTGCCAACCGGCT
>NW_021911103.1:0-519 GCF_006229205.1 Suricata suricatta | reverse complement strand
CAAATGTAGTTTTCAAAAATTTATTTCAAAAATTTCTAAAATCCAAAATCCCAAGAAAGAAACTAAATACAGTGCTACAGGAAAAAGCAGAAGGTTTGTTAACTTCAGTCTTAGGAATTTAATTTTTTAATAATTTTTTTCTTAGATTCATATTGATAATACATTAAATACATGGTATGAAATCGCATACTAAACCATTTACTTTTTAAGGACAGAAAGGACATCTTTTTCATCTTGGAACATTCACAGTATAACACCCACAGGACCTGGCACTTAGGATGTTTCAATAAGTGTTAAGTGAATCACATAGCTAATATGTAGAAATGTCAGAGCTGAAGTTTGAAGTGAGATTGTTGTGATATTGGCCAAATATCTTGACATCAGACACATTGATTAGAATAGGACTTATCAACTTTAAAAAAATCCATCCCTCCTTTGATGTGGGTTTTTTAAAAAATCTCACATAATAAATGTATGTGTGTGTGTGTATATATATATATATATATATGTGTGTGTGTG
>NW_021911102.1:0-519 GCF_006229205.1 Suricata suricatta | reverse complement strand
CTCTCTCTCTCTCTCTCTCTCTCTCTCTCTCTCTCTGCCCCTACCCTACTGGGTATTCTCTCTCTCTCTCCCCCTCTCTCTCTCTCTGCCCCTACCCCACTGGGTATTCTCTCTCTCTCTCTCTCTCAAAATAAATAAACTTAAAAAGAAATAGAATGCCACCAACACTTTTCAAACTGTTTGGCCACAAATGTCTTACATTTCTTTTCCTTTCTAATTCCCTTTCTTGAATTTTGTGTTTCTTTGTCCTTTTTATTTTCTTAAAGACTTACCTAATTTGTTCAGGTGGTTAAATAACAGTTTAATTTTCTTTTTCCTGGGGGTGGAAGGAGTAAGGATGTTAGAACTGCATACAAATAAAATTATAGTATATAATGGTGTGTACACACACACACACACACACATATACACATATATAAATATGCATATGTATATACATATACATATAAATCAAATTAACCCATTCTTTCTTTCTTAGAAAGGTTTTGGATTTATTGCTCTGCAATAGAGGGGACCATG
>NW_021911101.1:0-519 GCF_006229205.1 Suricata suricatta | reverse complement strand
TATATATATATACATCACAATGCATATATATAATGCATATACATATAAACACACTCATAGGCGAGGTGTGTATGTGTGTATTCCATAGGCATTTTTCTTCCAATCTGAACATATTGAAGAGGTTCCCAAATCAGGTTTTATGCTTTGATACAGGAAATACTTTAGGTACCACCCTCAGTGAAAGAGAAATAGAAAATAGTGACCAGCCTATCTGTTCTCTTTTGCATCAGTACATAGGATATTAAAAGGAAGGATATGGAAGCATTGATGCTGCTGCTGAAAATGTTAAACTGGAACTCAAAAAACATCAGAATTCATTCCAGTCAGAAGTGCCTACCTTTCTGAACTCTTTCCAAATCTGAGTAAATAAATGTGGCAGTATCTATGTACTGAACGATGGTATTATCCATTAAGGAAACTCCAATTAAATGATACCATTACCCAGATTTGGTTATATTTCAGAATCTTAGCAGAAATAAAGGGCAAGGAGAAGAACGAGAGAAAGAGAGAAAGAGAGAA
>NW_021911100.1:0-1284 GCF_006229205.1 Suricata suricatta | reverse complement strand
TGGAAGTTTCTCTTATCTGGGGACTCCTAAATGATACAAACTAACTTTTGGTTTTAGTGCTCAAATCTGTTTTTTGTTTGTTTTTTTAAAGTTCTTTCAGGTTTACTAATTGTGTCTGCTTTTGGGAGATTTATTTTACTGTCCTTTTTCTAGCTTGTTGAGTAGGGTGCTTAATCAGTGATTACAGGCTTTTTGGTTTCTAATATTTTCACTTAGCTGTGTAAAACTTCCTCTGAGTCTCATGTTGACCATATTTCACAGGATTTGATATGTGCTGAGCTCATTATCATTCATTTCTATATTGTTTCTAATTTCACGCTACATATATTTTTAAGGAAGATTTTATCCAAACTTTATTATGTAACAAGCATTTCATGCACTTTTAGTCATATTCTTTTTTTTATGTGAAAAAGGGCTCCTGGGTGACTCATTCGGTTGAGCATCCGACTCTTGGTTTTGGCTCAGGTCATGGTCTTATGGTTTGTGAGATCGAGCCCTGTGTCACCTCCGTGCTGAGCGTGAAGCCTGCTTGGGATTCTCACTCTCCCTCTCTCTCTGCACCTCCCCCCTCAAAATAAATAAATAAACTTTAAAAAGAATAATTCTTTTTTCGCATAGAATTTATTTCAATATATTTTGCAACCCATCCACTATAACCTATTAATCTGAGCAAATGATGGTTTGTTATAGTTGGGGAATGCACAGGGAACAATTAGACAAAAATTATCAGTAAATCTTGTTATAAACCTCACGCTATATTCTTTATTTAATGCCAAGAGTTACATAGAAGGGTGCTCTTTAATTTCCTGATGGATTGTTTCGGAGAGGATGGGGACCTCCTTTCTTCCTCCCTATTAAAACTTATATCACAGGGTGGATTTAATTATTGTGTGTTTTGGAATTTATTGGGGTTTTATTTATACCTAGTATTTGGTCCATTTTAGTGAATGATTCATGTGTGTTTGAAATGAAAGCCTTGTGTGTTTTTTAAAAATTAAAAAAAATGTTTATTTATTATTGATACAGAGAGAAACAGAGCATGAGTAGGGGAGGGGCAGAGAGAGAGGCAGATACAGAATCAGAAGCAGGCTCCAGGCTCTGAGCTGTCAGCAGAGAGCCTGACGCGGGGCTTGAACCCACAAACTGTGAGATCATGACCTGAGCCGAAGTTGGATACTCAACCGACTGAGCCACCCAGGAGCTCCCAAGCCTTGTGTGTTTTGAAACAAAGCTCTAGCCATAACTGATTGAATCGGGTTTGTTGATCGTTTTAATTCAGATTCC
>NW_021911099.1:0-2601 GCF_006229205.1 Suricata suricatta | reverse complement strand
AATTTAATGTCAAAAGCTCTACTTTGTGTCTCAAACCTCAATTTCTTTACCTATAAAAAGATGACAAGTTACCCTTGTCCTTTCTTTAAATGTGGAAGAACTTAGAATCTGGGAAGTTGGGGCTTACGTCTCTTGACCACAGCGTATCTAGATATTTACTACCCAATGAGTTATATGTGAATGTGAGTTGAAAATGATGCTTGTTTCTATACCAAAGGCTGTTATACGGGGATCCTGAAATAGATTATGTGGAAAACAAAATTATAGGGCAATAAAGCTCTATGTCACCAGCTATATCATCTGAGAGAATGTAAAACTTTTGAAACAGGAGACATATAGCATTGCCCCTCTGCTCAAGACTGCAGAGTCCCTCAGTTCACTTAAAGTGGAAAGGCTTACAATGGCCTAACAAGTTCTGATATTGTCTGATCTATCCTTAACTGTGTTCTCGCATCCAGTGCTACTCTGCCCTCTTATTCCAGTGTAGTCATACTTGTCCCTCTGCGGTTTCTAAATCACTCAAGATGACAGAAATCTAAGACTTCTCATCTTGCCCAGCTATCTCACTAATCTACTTGAGGTCTTTGTTGAAATACCACCTTCTCAATGATGCCTTTCTAGATTGCACTCTAAAATTAAAACCCATTTTGCCACTCTCCAAATCACCCATTCCCTATTCTATTTTTCTCTTTATAGTACTTACCATCTTCTAGAATCCTATATAATTAACTCCTTTTATGTTTCCTGTTTGTTGCTCTCTTTTTTAAAAATTTTACAAAGGTACAGATTTTTGTCTGTGTTGTCTCTAATGTATTCCTAGTTTTTAGAAAAGTGTTTGGTGTATAGTAGGAAATTTTCAAAAAATAGTTTATGAATGAATAAATAAATGGAGTGAAGCTCTAAGGTAACAATGAATGTTTATATATATTTAATATGTGCTGAGCCTTTTGCATGTTCCTGAGAATATATGGTGAAGAAGTTACAGTATCTGTTCTTAACAAATGCACAGTCTGGTGAGGAACAAAAAAATACCACAAATAGTCATCGATTTGCTGAGGTCTTACAAGAGAATAAGCCAATTAAAACAAAACTTGCCACTATTAACCTTTCTTCAATAGATAGGCTCTAAACTTTTTCTGTATTACAGATGTTGTCTTCCTCTTCCTCCCATTTCTTCTTTTTCTTTATAGAGTTCATTATTTTTTCCTTTATCATAATTTTATTCTTTTTATCTTAATTTCTCCTAACTTTTCTAGTTACTCACCTGTAAGATTTTACTAATAACTGTTTATAAACTGTTTCTGATAATCAAGGAAAATAGTTTATGTAACATACTTACCACATTATCAGTCATAGTAAAGGAGCTTCTTATGGAACAAAAACCCTTTTGAGACACTCCAAGCTTTCAACTGCTGGGGGCCAGCAGGAGAACTAAGAGAATCCATTCAATCTAAACATTCTAGGAGTCTAAAGCAGTCACCCTCAGTGCTGGAGAAAACATGGCAGTACAACAGGACAAGTAGAGATGTTCCAAGCCAGAGAAATGTAGAAACAGAACTGGAGAGCAGAGATCATTCCCCAAAGGCCCAGAAAGCTGACATGTAATCTGTAAAAGAAGGAGAGATATGGTATAGTTTTATATAGTTTGACTAGTAAATTACCTGTAAAGCACTAAGAAGCCTCACCAGAATTCTGATCCCTTGTTCTACAGAAGGAAAATCCCTGATCACAATTTCAAAATTTATTAAGTCATTGGTGAACTAAATCTGCAGTAATGCCTATAAACAGATTAACTACATATCAGATTGATTCATCCTCCAGGCTGTAGCAGCCTGAAAGAAAATGCCATACAATATTGTCTGAAGGTAAATACTGTATTATTCAGTCCCTAATATTATTTAACACAAAATGTCTGGCAGAAAATTTAAAAAAAATTGCAAGTCACATGAAATAGCAACAACAACAACAAAAAGTAACTAATAGTCAAAAAAAGAAATAGTTGGTAGAAAAACTTAAATGGGTTGATGATGTAATTATAGATGATATCAAGTTATATGATAAAGAAACTAACATATTGTCTTAGTCCACTTGGGTTACTACAGGAAAAATACCATAAACTGATACCTTACAAACAACAGAAATTTAGTTCTCATAGTTCTGAATTCTAGGAAACCTAAGATCTAAGCACCAGAGTTTTGGTGTTAGTGCAAGCCCATTTCTAGTTCCTAGTTGGCAGCTTCCTGCTGTCACCTCACAAGGCAGGGGAATCAGACAGAGGAGGCTTGGTGGGATCATCTCATTCATGAAGGCTTCACTCTCGTGACCTATCTCTCCCCAAATCTACCCTTCCAAATACCTTTATATTGACATAGTTTTCAACTTATGAATTTTAGGGGAGACATACTTTTATACCATAGCTAGTATCTATTGGAAATAATGAACAACATTCATGGCAAAATATTGAGAATATACAAAAGGATCAAATGGAATTGTATAAATTTTAAAAAATCAGTGATCAAAAATTAATTCACCTGTTGGATTTAACAACAGATTGAGCACAGCAGAATAATGAATCAATACACTTGAATACTGATCAATAGA
>NW_021911098.1:0-519 GCF_006229205.1 Suricata suricatta | reverse complement strand
CTGTGATTGTTTCTTGACTAGACCTTGATTAATATACTCCTATCAAACAGAAATGGGTGCTCAATAGTTCATCATAAGCTATGCACGAGAAATTCTATGGTAGCACGATTCATAATAGGCCAAATGTCCATTAAGGAGAAGAGAGAACTAATTTGTGGTATATTCAGGGAAAGGAATGCTATAGAGCAATGATAATACATAAACTACAAAAACATGCAACAACACAAATAGAAATATAGTGTTGAGTGAAAGAAACAGAAACAAAAGAAAACATGTATATGATTCCATTTTGGTGAGGTTTAAATTTTTTTTAACGTTTATTTATTTTTGAGAGAGAGAGAGAGACACACACACAGAGTGTGAGTGGGGGAGGGTCAGAGAGAGAGGGAGACATAGAATCAGAAGCAGGCTCCGGGATCTGAGCTGTCAGCACAGAGCCTGATGTGGGGCTCAAACCCACCAACCGTGAGATCATAACCTGAGCTGAAGTCAGCCACTTAACCGATTGAGCCCCCCAGA
>NW_021911097.1:0-519 GCF_006229205.1 Suricata suricatta | reverse complement strand
ATAGGAAGAGCGCATTAAAACTTTCCCCGCCGCTGCATTTCTCAGGGCCGTTGCTGAAAGTGCGGATTGTGTTTTATGCGGGGCCGTAATGAGAATTTGAATTCCGTGTGGAGCCTGGAGGGTAGATGAGAAGTGGTCAGCGCCCAGCTGCGCCTCCGGTGGGTGTCTTTCTCTGCGCTTTATTCCTCGCTTGTCCCCGATGATGTATGCATCCAGCCGTGCGGCTGTTCTTTCAATCGCGGGTTCGGGCGAGCTCTGCGGAGGGCCTACTGTGTGCCAGGCACTGTGCTGGGCTTTAAAAAAATGTCGGAGATGGCGAGGGCTTTGTTTTCCCTTTTGATGGGCTCCCAGCCTGGAAGGGGAGACGGAGGATGAGACACAGAGAGATCGTCCCGGAGCAGGGTGGGGGAAGGGTCCTGGTTGCCTTTTCTGGAAATATTCAGAGTCGACCAGAGGGAGTGATGCTTGAGAGAAGGCATCGGGGAAGGCTTACAAGGAAGGGATCCTCCTGTCCCCCCC
>NW_021911096.1:0-519 GCF_006229205.1 Suricata suricatta | reverse complement strand
ATATATACACACACACACATATCACATCTTCTTGATCCACTCATCAGGTGATGGACATTTAGGCTCTTTCCATGTTGTTTTGGCTACTGTTGACAGTGCTGCTATGAACATTGGGATACAGGTGCCCCTATGCATCAGCACTTCTGTATCCCTTGCTATTGCTGGGTCATAGGGGAGTTCTACTGATAGTTTTTTGAGGAACCTCCACACTGTTTTCCAGAGCAGTTGCACCAGTTTACATTCCCACCAACAGTGTAGGAGGATGCCCGTCTCTCCACACCCTCGCCAGCATCTATAGTCTCTTGATTTGTTCATTTTAGCCACTCTGACAGGCATGAGGTTGACCCACCACTTCTAACTCAGATACAACAGCCCTGTAATGGGTCTCCATGCTTTCACTCTTACAATTCATTCTCTGCATAGAAGAAAGATTTTTTTGTTTTTTAAAGTTTATTTTTATTTATTATGAGAAAGAGACAGAGAGCAAGCAGGGGACAGGCAGAGAGAGAGAGAGAGAGA
>NW_021911095.1:0-519 GCF_006229205.1 Suricata suricatta | reverse complement strand
TGCATATGTTAAAAATATGAAACTTTATAAAGTAAAAAAATAAAATAAAATAAAATTTCAAAAAAAAAAAAAATAAAATAAAAATGATTCCTAGCTTGGGCTGAGGTAGAAATCACAAACTGTAATACATTACTGGTAAGAAAATAAAATTGGTTCAGCTTTTGTGGAGAGAAACTTGGCAATATGAATTAAAGTCTTTAATCTGGGGGGTAACTGGGTGGCTCAGCTGGTTAAGCAGCCAACTCTTGATTTTGGCTCAGATCATGATCTTGTGGTTGATGAGTTCAAGCACCTCATCAGGTTCTGCACTGACAGCATAGAGCCTGCGTGGGATTCTCTCTCTCCTGTTCTCTGCCCCTCCCGTTCGCATAGGCTCAAGCTCTCTCTCTCAAAATAAATAAATAAACATTTAATAAATTAATTAAATTTAGTTTTAAAATATATGTTTTGACCTAAACATCCTATTAATTTATCTAAGGACAGAGAGTTAAAACTTAGTTATAAGAATGCTTTGCTTAA
>NW_021911094.1:0-519 GCF_006229205.1 Suricata suricatta | reverse complement strand
TTTCTCCAGTAAAGTCAAAAATTCAAAAACATCCCGGATAGGAGAATATGGACCAACCTCTTACACACTAGAAGCAGCTGAGGGAGACATAGATGTAACACCCTGTATCCGTCGGGATAAAGCAGGTTATTCGGCAGTAACATACAACCCCAACATTCAGTGCATTCGATGCAATGAAAATGGGTTTTTTTTTGCTCATTCTGCACATTGTGGAGAAAAATTGCTGTCACGAGAATTCACACATCAAAATTAAACAGAGATGTAGGTTAAAGGACGCTCCTCCGCCTCAACACAGACTTCTAGGACCACCCAGGCAGGGAGAGAAAATATGGCATACTGTTCCCTAGCTTTTAAAGCTTCTGCCTTTAAGTGATACTCACCATGTCCATTCCTATTTCACGGACTAAATCAGAAGGAGCAAACACGTGCAATCTTATCATATGCCAAGAAAGGAGAAGAGCCAGGATAAATGTGAGCAGGCTTAATGACCTCACCCCACTTCGTAAAAGTTGTCTGAGT
>NW_021911093.1:0-519 GCF_006229205.1 Suricata suricatta | reverse complement strand
TAAGCTGAATAGCCCAAGAAGAAATACAAAATTGAACATTATCCTTTAAATTATTTTGTCAATAGATTTTCTTAAATATCCATGAATGTAAAAATAATTTAAGTAAATATTTTCTAAATGACTTAAATTATAATTAATTAATGAAAATACGTACAAGCACGTAAGAATCAGTAACACATGTTTATATGTGCATGTGTACACATACACACATATATATGTGATCATTTACATTAATTGAGGGGGGCAAACAGGGATAAATTTTTTATAAAACCTATTTCAGTGCTAATAATCTAAAATTCCATGAAATTGCGAAATAAAAATGATTAAAGTTAATTAGGAAGAGTTTCCTGGTGAGTTTTGGGTTATATATAAAGGAAAGGAGAGAGGTAGTAAGTCCAGACAGCTGGAAAGGAAAAGAGCTACCTATAGGGACACATCAAAATAAACATTTATATTTTATGCCCAGCCTCCGTCTCCTAAAGTCATATTATACAAAAGCATAATTGTACCTCTTAATAA
>NW_021911092.1:0-519 GCF_006229205.1 Suricata suricatta | reverse complement strand
AAGGGAAATCTAACTACTTTGGATTCTTTTCATGGATAATTGAGAAGAACAATACTAACAGCTCAATAGCCACATAACAGGTTCTGGAAACTGTGTTAATCGTTGGGTCTATACCACACAGAGCATGGCACCTGTAGTCGGGGCTACACTCTAAGTTTGAGTGGTCCACCTTTGCCTACCATGTCTGAGTTTTGTAAGGCCGGTCAGGTAAGTTGATGGGGACCACTGCTTTCCATCATCGAAGTCTCTTCCAGTGGTGCTAATTCTGTAATTCCTGCTAGGATTCCTTCTCATTTTTCTTTTGGCTGGGTTGGGGCAGTTTCAGTGACTTCTCTCTGTGGCTCTTATTCTCCATGTCAGTAAATCATTGTAAGCGTTCTGCAAGTGACTACCTTATTTATACCTATTACACATGTGGGAATCGCAAAAGCAACCACCAGGCTGGTCCATGGACCCAGTGGATCCATTATAGGGTGTACTTGGATCGAGCTGCATGTATCATCTGCCCTTCATAAGTCC
>NW_021911091.1:0-519 GCF_006229205.1 Suricata suricatta | reverse complement strand
CCTTCTCCCACGCTTAACACTACTTTGGGACTCCTTCCTGTCTAGAAAAGGAAAGAAAACAAAAAGCTTGCAGTAGATTGGGAAACAAAGCTTTTCACTCCACTATATTGCCTCTGCTTCCCTCTGTTCCTTAAAGCTGAGTTTTATTGCTGTTTTTATTAGGCCCAGGTATGCCCCACCTCCTCACTGAGACAGACAATCCAGCTGTAATATCAACCCCAATGGCAAATGGGACTTAGGAGTAAATGACCGACCTCAAATTGAATTCCAGTCCCAAGTTAGGGGCCTCCAAATTGTTTCCCAGGTCTACATGGCTTCCAGATGTGCCCATGATTTTGTGCCTTACAGACACCTAGGTGCTGGTGTGCTTCCCCACCGCACTTTTCCCTAGTCACTGCCATCCCAGTAGTGAGTCTGAAGTTTTGGCTCTGGTCCTTAAAGTTGCAGAGCTTTGGGTCTAGAATCCTCTTTCTTGGTTCCTATCATAGCGATCACTGACTTGCTTTGAGACTTTGCACA
>NW_021911090.1:0-519 GCF_006229205.1 Suricata suricatta | reverse complement strand
TGGGCTCTGCACTGACAGCTCAGCGGCTGGAGCCTGCTTCAGAATCTGTGTCTCCCTCTCTCTCTCTGCTCCTCCCTCACTCATGCTTGCTCGCTCTCTCTCTCTCTCTCTCTCTCTCTCTCTCCAGTTGGGTCCAGTTTTGGGTAATGTCAGTTTTCTGAATCAGAATAATTTAATTTTGTTGATAAGATTAAAGCCTGCATTACTATCTCCACTTATTTACAAATCTAGATTTGATTCTTCACATATCCAACAAAATAGCTCATTTAAATTCATTGTATAGAAAGCACTTAGCTACCTAGGTTGTAAGGATATAAGTTCTTAGGGTAACCTTTTGAGCTAACATTTTCTTAAATGTCTCTTTCCATGACTTTTAAGCATATGCTTCAGGAATATAATGCAGAATTCTATATAACCAGTCAGAAAAGTATCATTAAATTCTTCTAAAATTATACACATACCTAAGAACACAGTCTTAATAAGTTAAGGGAATATAACCTAATAACACATTTACTTTTT
>NW_021911089.1:0-519 GCF_006229205.1 Suricata suricatta | reverse complement strand
GAGAGAGAGAGAGAGAGAGAGACAACATGAGCAGGGGAGGGTCAGAGAGAGAGGGAGACACAGAATCCAAAGCAGGCTCCAGGCTCTGAGCTAGCTGTCAGCACAGAGCCTGATGCGAGGCTTGAACCCACTAACCATGAGATCGTGACCTGAGCCGAAGCCAGACGCTTAACTGACTGAGCCACCAGGCGCCCCTGGAAACTGAAATTTTTAACATACATTAAAGGACTAAAATAATATGAAAAGGGTTGTGTTTGAGGCAATTCAGCAATTACCGTCCACCTACAAGGTGCCTTGCACTGTGCTAGGTGAGTGAGCCGTCTAACGTCCTTCTGGACATTCACAAGTACATAGTCTTCCTTAAAGCATTGATCAGTTGCTAAATTCCTGTTAGAATTGAATGATTAGGAAAGAAATATGCAAGATCGGTAAAGATGAGGGGGCACTGGAAAGAATCTGGACAGCACAGAAGTCATCCGCAGTGAGCAGATAGCACAATAAAGCAAAGTCAGGGAGAGC
>NW_021911088.1:0-1284 GCF_006229205.1 Suricata suricatta | reverse complement strand
AATCCCTATTAAAATAACACCTGCATTCTTCACAGATCTAGAACAAACAATACAAAAACTTGTATGGAACCAGAAAGGATCCTGAATAGCCAGAGCAATCCTGGAAAAGAAAACCAAAGCCGGAGGCATCACAATCCTGAACTCCAAGCTGTATGACAAAGCTGTCATCATCAAGACAGTGTAGTACTGGCACAAAAACAGACACTCAGGTCAATGGGACAGAATAGAGAACCCAGAAATGGACCCTCAAACGTAGGACCAACTGATCTGTTGACAAAGCAGGAAGGAATATCCAATGGAATAAAAACAGTTTCTTCAGCGACTGGTGCTGGGCAAACTGGACAGCGGCAGACAGATAAATGAGCCTGGACCACTGTCTTACACCGTACACAAAAATACTCAAAATGGATGAAAGACCTAAATATAAGACAGGAAGCCATCAAAATCCTAGAGGGAAAAGCAGGCAAAAACCTCTTTGACCTTGGCCGCAGCAACTTCTTACCCAACATGTCTCTGAAGCCAAGGGAAACAAAAGCAAAATGAACTATTAGGACCTCATCAAAATAAGAAGCTTCTGCACAGCAAAGGAAACAATCAGCAAAACTGAAAGGCAACTGACGGAATGGGAAATGATAGTTGCAAATCACATATCAGATAAAGGGGCTAGTATCCAAAATCTATAAGGAACCATCAAACTCCACACCCAAAAAATGAATAATTCAGTGACAAAATGGACAAAACACATGAGTAGATACTTCTCCAAAGAAGACATCCAGATGGGTAACAGACACATGAAAAAATGCTCAACATCACTCATCATCAGGGAACTACAAATCAAAACCACAATGAGATACGAAATCACGCCTGTCAGAATGGCTAACATTAACAACTCAGACAACCACAGATGTTGGCAAGGATGCGGAGAGAGAGGATCTCTTCTGCACGGCTGCTGGGAACGCACACTGGTGCAGCCACTCTGGAAAACAGTATTGAGGTTCCTCAAAAAATTAAAAATAGAACTACCTATGGACCCAGCAATTGGGTTACTAGATATTTCCCCAAAGGATACAGGTGTGCTGTCTCGAAGCAGTGTTTAACGCAGCACTATCAACAACAGTCTAAGTATGGAAAGAGCCCAAATGTCCATCGATGGATGAATGGATAAAGAAGATGTGGTGTATAGATACAGTGCAGTATTACTCGGCAATCAAAAAGAATGAAATCTTGCCAATTGCAACTAAGGGGGTGGAACTGGAGGGTATTATGCTAAGCGAAATTAGTCCT
>NW_021911087.1:0-519 GCF_006229205.1 Suricata suricatta | reverse complement strand
TTCAGATTGTTGAGCATATACATAGCCTGCATCCCTACCACCATGGCCACTTTGTTCAAGGGCCCATTGAACAAGCCCTGGATGGCTAGGCAAAGAGGCTGGCTGACATCCAGAGACGGTGCCATTTCGTCCACCTGATTATTAACAGTCTCCTCTGCCATGGATACCTTTAGTGTGCATCCAAATGGGACACAAATATCTTCACAGTTTGTGTCCATTAAGAGAAATTCATCTATACACCTCTTCCCCACACTTTCTTGTCACCAGTATTCCATTATTTTTCCTTTCCGAGTCCCTGTACATCTAGAAAAAACCATTAGCAACTGCAACTCCCGTTTGGTCCCGTGTTAGATGGGCGGTAGATAAAGATAAACATAGTTCCTCAAATAAGAGGTATAAGTACTTTTCCCAAAAGAAGAGATGTGTTCTGGGCTGAGAAAACAATAAATGTTCCCTACATTTTTCCCTTTGGCTATTCAGCGCATGCATGTACATGCACACAAACACACACACACATAC
>NW_021911086.1:0-519 GCF_006229205.1 Suricata suricatta | reverse complement strand
CCCACATAAGAAAATTTATCATTGTTTTAACATGGGCAACCAGATACATGCTGTAAGAAAAAAACCCAACTCCCCCAGATAATAATGCTTCCTCAGATCCCACTTTTCTTCCCTTTCATTACTATATTTTCTATTAATCTTTATTAAGAAACTGATTCAAGGGGTGGCTGGGTGACTAAGTTCGTTGAGTGTCTGATTTCAGCTCAGGTCATGATCTCGTAGTTGGTGGATCTGAGCCCCTCATTGTGTGGAGCCTGCTTGGGATTCTCTCTCTTTCCCTCTCTCTCTCTGCCCCTCTCTGTGCTTCCTCTCTCTTTCTCTCAAAATAAATAAATAAACTTAAAAAAAAGTGATTCCAGTATCCAGAGATTTGGTGACCCTGAATTGAGATTATTATATCACACTCTTCAACCTTATTTCCAAGGTCTAAGCCTGTTATCTTGAAGACAGGTTATCTATAAGACACAACAAGGCAGTGACAGCACCTCTATTTATTATAGAATCATAGGAACATAATAA
>NW_021911085.1:0-519 GCF_006229205.1 Suricata suricatta | reverse complement strand
TTCAGATTGTTGAGCATATACATAGCCTGCATCCCTACCACCATGGCCACTTTGTTCAAGGGCCCATTGAACAAGCCCTGGATGGCTAGGCAAAGAGGCTGGCTGACATCCAGAGACGGTGCCATTTCGTCCACCTGATTATTAACAGTCTCCTCTGCCATGGATACCTTTAGTGTGCATCCAAATGGGACACAAATATTTTCACAGTTTGTGTCCATTAAGATAAATTCATCTATACACCTCTTCCCCACACTTTCTTGTCACCAGTATTCCATTATTTTTCCTTTCCGAGTCCCTGTACATCTAGAAAAAACCATTAGCAACTGCAACTCCCGTTTGGTCCCGTATTAGATCGGAGGTAGATAAAGATAAACATAGTTCCCCAAATAAGAGGTATAAGTACTTTTCCCAAAAGAAGAGATGTGTTCTGGGCTGAGAAAACAATAAATGTTCCCTACATTTTTCCCTTTGGCTATTCAGCGCATGCATGTACATGCACACAAACACACACACACATAC
>NW_021911084.1:0-519 GCF_006229205.1 Suricata suricatta | reverse complement strand
TTTCCCAACTTCCTCACCTGGGAAAATTCAGCCCAGGTCTCCCCTCCTCTAGGAATTCTCCGTTGCCCCCTCTGCCTTTATCCAGTTGTCTCCACATCCTACATCATAGACTGTGGTCGTGGCTTCCATCATAGACTTGGAGCCTGAGCACCTGGCCAGATCCTAGCTCTGCCCTGAATTGCCATGTGACCTTGAGCAAGTCACCTGACCTGGTTCCCCACCTGCAAAACAGGACTAAACACAGTAGTGAGTTCGCTTACATCATCATGCATGAAGCCCCAGGGCCACGCTTGGAGCAGAGTGAGCACCCGGTTAGTGCAAGCTATTTTGCCTGTCTGTCTTGCAATCATTGGTTCCCAGTCTTCTCCACCAACCCCACGCTTTTCAAGGCCAGGCACACTCTTCATTCATCTGTATTTTTCCTCCACAATGTCTGGTGCTGAACCAGCCACACAGCAGCTGCTCCATGGCAGCCAAACACATGAATGGAAATTAAATCCCACGTTGGCGGGAAGGGTC
>NW_021911083.1:0-519 GCF_006229205.1 Suricata suricatta | reverse complement strand
CAGTGTCTCTCATGCTCAGATTAAGAGAGTTAGTGATTCTCAGATTCTTGGTTTACCACTTGGGTTCTGCATGTCAAGGTGTGGATCACTGGGGAGAACTAAGAAGTGAAGTTGTTTGCTTCACGGTGTCTTAGTGATCATATCTGTTGATGTTAGAACAGATTCCAATTTGAATCATTTTATCACCCAAATTCCCGGTTGAGTTGTAGGATGGGAATAATCAAATGCCTCTCCACCAGCCCTGGGTCAGGACTCTTCTGTTGCAAGTGGTCGAAACTCAATTCAAACCATCGTCAGCAGAAATGGTAATTGGTTAATCGCACTGAGTCGACAGGGTTACCCTGTTTGGATTCAGGTGCTCAGATGAGTGTGGACTCTGTCCCTAACTGCATCTTTTGGGTCTACTGGTCATTTTATGACTTTGTGCTCTTCTAGAGCTTCCCCACGTGGTTGTAAGATGGTCTTACAGACTCTCAGGAACTAGTGAGAGGTGGTTCAATTCTCAAATCTGTGAACGTA
>NW_021911082.1:0-519 GCF_006229205.1 Suricata suricatta | reverse complement strand
CTGAGCCCCGCCCCCCCCACGTCTGCCCCTCCCCCACCTCCTATCACCAACACCCTTAAAATGCTGCCGCACCCGGCCACCTCACCTCTCAGGGAAGTGGCGGGCGTGGAGGGGCTTCTTAGAGCTCATGTGCCCTTTCCCTACCAGATCTGTTGGCCATAGAAAAGCGCTTGGGGTCATTCTCCTTGGACCCCTCACAACACGTTAAGGAACTCCAATATTTAGCCCAAATATATGATCCCGCCTGGCATGATAGCCACGTAATCCTGACCTCTCCCTTAACCTCAGAGGAACAGGAACGAATCCAGACAGCTGCTCGTGGCCACACAGACCAGAGTCATGTTACCGATCCCACAACAGCTACTGTGGCGAAGGCCATACCGGCAGCCGGGCCCTAACCGGAATGACCAGCGGCAGGGAACTGGCCACGGGTGACGGGATCAGATGATGCAACGCTTGCTGGCAGGCATGTGAGCGGCCCCAAATAAGTCTGTTAACTTTAATAAGCTCCCGGGAATT
>NW_021911081.1:0-519 GCF_006229205.1 Suricata suricatta | reverse complement strand
TCCAGATCCCCACGGGCGAGCCGTCTACACTGCTGACCTCCTCTGTGTCATCTGGATCCCCATGGGAGTGCTGTCTACACTGCTGTCTTCTCTGTCCTCCAGATCCCCATGGGAGAGCCGTCTACACTGCTGTCCTCCTCTGTGTCATCTGGATCCCCACAAGAGAGCCGTCTACACTGCTGTCCTCCTCTGTGTCATCTGGACCCCCACGGGAGTGCCGTCTACACCACTGTCCTCCAGATCCCCATGGGAGAGCTGTCTACACTGCTGACCTCCTCTGTGTCATCTGGATTCCCACAGGAGTGCCATCTACACTGCTGTCCTCTTCTGTGTCATCTGGATCCCCACAGGAGTGCTATCTACACTGCTGTCTTCTCTGTCCTCCAGATCCCCATGGGAGAGCCGTCTACACCACTGTCCTCCAGATCCCCATGGGAGAGCCGTCTACACTGCTGTCCTCTGTGTCATCTGGATCCCCACAGGAGAGCCGTCTACACTGCTGTCCTCCTCTGTGTCATC
>NW_021911080.1:0-519 GCF_006229205.1 Suricata suricatta | reverse complement strand
GCCAATGGGCATTCTGGGGACATTTTGTATTGAATTGAAAGTGCATTCGAGGCAATGGTCTCCAACTTGACTAGACCTCAGAATCCCTGCAAAGGCTTTTAAAAATATCCATTTGTGGCCATATGCCACACTTACTGATGGAGTCAGAATTTTCAGAGTATCAGAATCCTATGTTTTCAAAAGCTTTCAGGGTGAGTCCAATACCACCTGCCCTTGAATGTGGTGGGGAAAAGGTAAAGAGCAGCTCATACTAAGACTCTCCTGTCTGACTCCAAACAGCTTGCCTTCTGAATTTCGATACAATTCAGCAACGATAATTTAAACATCTACCAAGTGTGGTACGGTAGTCACAAAGAGACATGACTGAAAATTATTTTGCTAGATGTAGATGAGCCCTGTTCAGCCCTTCACAACTATAGGAGTCCCATCTTATCCATGGTTTTAGTTACTTGAGGTCAACAGTAGTCCAGAGGTGGATGCTCCTTTTGAGGTATTGTCAGAAGGTCAATAGTAGCCTAA
>NW_021911079.1:0-519 GCF_006229205.1 Suricata suricatta | reverse complement strand
TTAGGCTACTATTGACCTTCTGACAATACCTCAAAAGGAGCATCCACCTCTGGACTACTGTTGACCTCAAGTAACTAAAACCATGGATAAGATGGGACTCCTATAGTTGTGAAGGGCTGAACAGGGCTCATCTACATCTAGCAAAATAATTTTCAGTCATGTCTCTTCGTGACTACCATACCACACTTGGTAGATGTTTAAATTATCGTTGCTGAATTGTATCGAGATTCAGAAGGCAAGCTGTTTGGAGTCAAACAGGAGAGTCTTAGTATGAGCTGCTCTTTACCTTTTCCCCACCACATTCAAGGGCAGGTGGTATTGGACTCACCCTGAAAGCTTTTGAAAACATAGGATTCTGGTACTCTGAAAATTCTGACTCCATCAGTAAGTGTGGCATATGGCCACAAATGGATATTTTTAAAAGCCTTTGCAGGGATTCTGAGGTCTAGTCAAGTTGGAGACCATTGCCTCGAATGCACTTTCAATTCAATACAAAATGTCCCCAGAATGCCCATTGGC
>NW_021911078.1:0-519 GCF_006229205.1 Suricata suricatta | reverse complement strand
ACATCACCATGGTGGTATTTGGAGATGAAACGCGCAACTACTTTCTGGTGATGGGTCAGATGGTGGAGGATGTGCGCCATGCCCAGAGCATAGCACAGATGAATGACGTCATTCTGTCGCTAAACTGCTGGCAGCTCTGTGACCAGAGCATGATCGAAATTGAGAGGATTCCGGATCACAGAGCGGTTAAGGTAGGTGCGACGCTGCCACTTGCAGATAGTTCTGTTGGTCTGTGCCAGGGTGTACCCTCCCTACCCCGTCCAGAAAACCACTGGGAAGGCTGGTCCCATGAAGCTCCTGGGCTGGAGACGGTGTGTCAACCTGAGTTAGACTTGCCAGGCTTTAGTCCAGGAGCCAAGGCCTGGCATTCAGGAGGAAATGACTGGGTTTCTCTGGGCTAACTAAGGATGTGGACTTCGGGTGTGGAGGCCTGTGGCGTGCCCTTGCTTAAGGAACAGGAAGGGGCCCTGCCAATTCCCTAGGAGCACAGGGTTGTCATTGGAGGTGTCATTACTCAGC
>NW_021911077.1:0-1284 GCF_006229205.1 Suricata suricatta | reverse complement strand
GCTTTGCACAGTACTTTGGAGTCTCATAGAATACTGAGCAGAGGAACAATGGAAAGGTCCAATTCTATCTATACAAGAGTGGAGTATATCAAAACTGATCTATAAGAATAATACATCTTACGTCAGTCCTCTGAGTTCTTCCAAACTTATGTTAATAACAAGATAACCTCCTAGTGGTATGGATTAGATCTACTTTTCCTGATGGTATTAATTTCCTTAAATTAGTAATTCTTATTTCTGCTGAGCACTTCAAGTGCAGACCTTCTCTTTGTGTGTGCAGATCTATCTATCTATCTATCTATCTATCTATCTATCTATCTATCTATCTATCTATCTATATCTATCTATAAAGGAGCAAGCAAGAGCTCCTGATCACAATGTACTTAAAATTTTTAAGGTGTACATATCGTGACAATATTTATAGTAAGAGAAATGATGAATTTAGTTTCAACGAGTGGTCTGTATAAATTAACTCACTTTACCTGATGGTCTTGTGATATTTTATAAACCTAAGCAATAATATTTATGTGTCCATGTATAAATCTGCATTTCTTTCTAGACAGGCATCAGCAGGAAGGCACTTAAAGGGCAAGGGTCTATTTGGCGATCATCAGGACAGAAATGAAGAATATGCATGTTCCATTCTAAGCAGACTCACCCAGATTATGATGTTTATCCTGAAATGAAGCTTTGTGTGGTTTCCTTGAAAAACCTCAGGGCAGATTTATTCTCTGATGCTGGCAGCAACAAGAAAGGAGAGATCAGAAGATGACTATGACCCGAAAAATGTTTGGGAGACTTTAACAGTGAGAAGCCTACACAGATCCAAAATTGTCTTACAAAGCTCTGGTTTGCTACACTTACAGCTCCTTTGAAGAGTGCATTATAGGTTAGCTCAGAAATGCTGTACCTGTGGAATCACAATGGCCATCATTATGTTTATGTTATGTCCCTACATTGTATGTAAGGTCTGTAGTCATAAGTCAAATAATTTTTCTATAAAATAATGATACATGGTTTTCTGGAAAATTTTTGTGTACTTAAGTAGCAGGAGAACATCTTTATCTTAATAATTATTTTATTAATTTAGATGGTTGATTTAAATAACTTTTTCAACCACTAATACTTAAACTTTCATCAAAAAAGGAACCTCCTCCAACTCATCCTTTGCAATCAGTCTTAGTACAGAGCTTAACACACATATACCAGATACATACTAGATACTCAGTCAATTTTGGTTGCATGAAAACATTTAATTCAATTGAATGGATATGATGAAGTACA
>NW_021911076.1:0-519 GCF_006229205.1 Suricata suricatta | reverse complement strand
AATAACATAATCTAATTTTATAGAGAATTATCTACCATTTCAAAGCTAAAATAGTCTTCTTTGAAACATCTTCAAGATATAGAAAAACATATTACCTCATTTCATTTTGTGTTTTGTTTTTAAACATTTTCTCAGTAAAACTGTTTAATTGCTCACATATCTTTTCCCACTGGGATTTGGATACCGGAGTATGTGTTCCTAGGATCCTAAGTGAGATCTGCAAGTTAATCTCAGGAGACTCAAGGCAAAATAGAAAAGGTCTTGCATTATCCTAAGGAATCACCGCCTTCCTAAGGGAGGCACAGATTTCTCTTAAGAAAGCAAAAGGTCTACCCAAATGGATTATGGAAAATCTTGCAATGGATCAATTTTTTAAATATTTAACTGTCAAAACTGATTTTCCCAGTGACAAATGACCTGGTGCTGACAACAGAGTAGTAAGGTAAATGAAAGAAAGACAGTGATCTGGTATGTGTTCTTCACACATTGCTGGGATTCAAAGTTAGACAGGATTTTAAG
>NW_021911075.1:0-519 GCF_006229205.1 Suricata suricatta | reverse complement strand
TTTCCCATTTCCCCCACCCCTTAGACCCTGGAAAACACCATTCTACTCCCTGTTTCTATGAATTTTATGTTTTTAGATTCCACATGTAAGTGATATCATACAGTATGTGTCTTTCGCTGCCTGACTTATTTCCCTTATGAATGATTCCCTCAAGGTCTACCCAAGTTGTTGAAAATGAATTTTTTATGACTGAATTAGATAGATAGATAGATAGATGATAGATAGATAGATAGATAGATAGATAGATAGATAATCTGCATTCCAATGCATGCTATAGGTATATGTATTATTCATGGAATGCAGTGATATCATACAGTATGTGTCTTTCGCTGCCTGACTTATTTCCCTTATGAATGATTCATACAGTATGTGATATCATACAGTATGTGTCTTTCGCTGCCTGACTTATTTCCCTTATGAATGATTCCCTCAAGGTCTACCCAAGTTGTTGAAAATGAATTTTTTTATGACTGAATTAGATAGATAGATAGATAGATGATAGATAGATAGATAGATAGA
>NW_021911074.1:0-519 GCF_006229205.1 Suricata suricatta | reverse complement strand
GCTCGAGTGCTTGGGAGGGGTATGTAATAATAACAATAGCCAACAGTAAATGGATGCTTCTTTTGTCCCAGGCACTGGCCTCAGCCTTTACTATTTAGTCATTTAATTGCTGTAACATGCCTTTAGGCATATTTATTCTCATTTTTAGATGGGGAGAGAGGTTAAGAACTTGCCTAGCTACCTAGCTAGTAGGCAGTGGTACAGCCAGGTGAGACCCAGGTGGTCTGCTTTAGAGCCCGTGCGCCTCACCTCAGCCCTCGCCAGCCCTGTCTCCCAGCTGCTTCTTGGTCTTGACGCCACATCCCTTTCCGCCCTGGGCAGTCCTTTGGATGCCGGCATAGACCTTCCTGGAGGCTACTGCAGCCTGTGTCTAGGATCTTCCAACTCAAAAGGGAGTTTCCCTGGAGCCTCGTTCAAGCCTTTCATCCGGCTGACATCCCCTCCGGCCTCCCTCCACTCCCCAAGTCACATCCTCCTGCTGGCCCTTCGAGGCCCCAGCTCTGGTCCCACACAGTCTCC
>NW_021911073.1:0-519 GCF_006229205.1 Suricata suricatta | reverse complement strand
CAGATAGAAGATCAAACTTGCTGCAACATTCGCTTAAGCCAAAACCTAATGCAGATCAAGGCCTTCACTCTTCAATTCTAAGAAGGCTGAAAGACATGAGGAAGTTGAAGAAGAAATGTTGGAAGCTAGCAGAGGTTGGGTCATGAGGATTGAGGAAAGAAGCTATCTTCATAACAGAAAAGTGCAAGGTAAAGCAGCAATTGCTGATGTAGAAGCTGCAGCAAGTTATCCAGAAGACCTCGCTAAGATAACTAAGGAAGGTGGCCACACTAAGTGACAGATTTTTCATATAAATGAAGCAACCTTTTATAAGAAGAAGACACCATCCAGGACTTTCATAGCTAGAGAGGAGAAGTCACTGCCTGGCTTCAGAGCTTCAAAGAACAGGCTGACTGTATTCTTAGAGGCTACTGCAGCTGGTGACTTTAAGTTAAAGCCCTGTTCATTGACCATCCCCCAAATCCCAAGGTCCTTAAGAATTATGCTAAACCTATCTACCTATGTTCTATAAATGGAATT
>NW_021911072.1:0-519 GCF_006229205.1 Suricata suricatta | reverse complement strand
GGAGGGGCAGAGAGAGAAGGAGACACAGAACTGGAAGCAGGCTCCAGGCTCTGAGCTAGCTGTCAGCACAGAGTCCAACGCGGGGCTCGAACCCACAAACGTGAGATCTGACCTGAGCCGAAGCCGGAGGCTTAACCGACTGAGCCACCCAGGCGCCCCACATGCACCTTCTTCTGAAGACTTTCCAGGTCTGGCCCCACTCTGGACTGCCCCTCAGTGACCAGATTGTAGGAGCTGAACATTGGGTTTGGCTGTTTATTTCCAGTCTCAAAAAGAGCTAGGTTTTGACTGAAACCCCTAAGCAGGTACATGGGAGCAGAGAACTGGTTGTTTTGGTGCCGACATTTCAGTCTTTCACATGAACGTCAGTGCTTCTTGTGCAGACTCATTCAGCACCTTGTTTTCCACTTGAAAACATCCAATTGTTGCTGAAGGACAAAACAGTAAATATTCATACACATTGTGAAATTATAACCTGCAACTGATTTCACTCTTGGTGGGTGTTGATTCAAAAGACAC
>NW_021911071.1:0-519 GCF_006229205.1 Suricata suricatta | reverse complement strand
GAAAGACCTTTAATAGGTAAGGTGGTGTACAAGTTTCTGATGGTAAAAACTTTGAGACCACATCACTGGACTGAGTAAGGATTTACGTAACACTAGGAGAGATGCAGATGTGTCCATTAAACTGCCAACCTAAGATGAAACATAACAAAAATTAATTGCATGGGATGAATGAACTGATTAAGGATGGTTCAAACATTGTCCTTCAATATTCAATTTCCAGGACAAAAGGAATCCCTTTCCCTTTATGTTTCCGGTAAGTTGTGTATAACCAGCTACAATTTAGCAGATTGTACTATGAAATTTTGTAAACAGAAGGGAAATATTTATTTTTCTACCTACTGGATCCCTTCAGATTTGGAAACCCTTATTCAGTATTCTCATTTCTATAGCAATATAATTATTTACATGAATTAAAAAACATTTTAAGTTGATTTTATTTTTGAGAGGTGGGGAGTGGCAGAGAGGGAGAGGGATACAGAATCCAAAGCAGGCTGCAGGCTCTGAGCTGTCAGCACAGAG
>NW_021911070.1:0-519 GCF_006229205.1 Suricata suricatta | reverse complement strand
TCCCACCCCACCTCCACCCCCATCCCCACCCCACTGGGCGGCCAGGCTGGGAAGGTGCCAGGCGGAGGCTGCCATATTGGGATTCTCAAGTACAGAAAGGTAAGACTTAAGCTGGTTGTGTTGCAGGATGTTTTTGCCTCAATACCCAAGATTTGTTGTCACACCGCTTCAAAGAATGAAGAGGTGGACACAAAATGACCAGCAAGCAAAAATTTATTAGAGTAAAAGATTAGATAGTAAGAATAGTGGGAAAGCTCTCTTTACGGAGAGGGGACATTTGAGAGTGAATGCCCACCATCTTTAGGTAAGGGTCCTTGTTTTATAAGGTTCTGCTCACCCCCTTCCCTTCCCTCCCCTCCCCTCCCCTTCCCTCCCCCCCTCCCCTCCCCTCCCCTTCCCTTTCCCTGTGCTCCTTCTCAGCTTCTTCCCATGTAGGTGTGGGCTGTCCACTCCTGATTGGCTCATTTCCATTGTATGAGGGGCGGTCTATGACCAACTCATTCCTTGTGAGTCATAGGT
>NW_021911069.1:0-519 GCF_006229205.1 Suricata suricatta | reverse complement strand
GTTTGTGGGTTCAAAGCTCACATCAGGCTCTGTGCTGCCAGCTAGCTCATGAGTCTGGAGCCTGTCTTAGGATTCTGTGTCTCCCTCTCTCTCTGACCCTCCCCTGCTCAAGCTGTCTGTCTGTCTGTCTCTCTCTCTCTCTCTCAAAAATAAATAATAATAACAATAAAAACATTAGAATGTTTCCATTCAGCCCAAAAGGTTCCTTGGTGCCCCCTCCCAATCACCTTTTTTTTTTAAGTTTATTTATTTATGTTGAGAGAGAGTAAGTGCGAGAGGACACGTGTACCTGCCTGCGCACATAAGTAGGGGAGGAGCAGAGAAAGGGATGGAGGGGGGGAGGAAGGGAGAGGGGGAGAGAGAGGGAGGGAGATGGAGGGAGAGGAAGAGGGAGAGAATCCCAAGAAGACTGGGCACTGTCAGCACAGAGCCCGATGTGGGGCTTGAACTAACAAACCATGAGACCATGACCTGAGCTGCAATCAAGAGTTAAATGCTTAACTGAGTGAGCCACCCAGG
>NW_021911068.1:0-519 GCF_006229205.1 Suricata suricatta | reverse complement strand
CAGAGTGGGCGGGCCAGAGAGTGTGGAACCTGCCAGTGGTGACCTAAGCGCGCGTCACCAAGGTCAAGGGGGTCTGGATGGAAAGCGCCTGCCCCCCGGCTCCTGGAGTAATGGGGCTCTTCTACCTGGATGGAAAGGTTCACACCGAGGATTCTGCCCAACAGGACATGGTGCTGAGAGGGCAGACTGAGCACGAGTCACTCAGCCTGACTCACCCGGCGACACGGACTCCGCGCATGTGCCTCTACGTTGTTCTACTTTTTAAGTTGATCTATCTTTTTATTTATTTATTTTGAGAGAGAGAGAGAGAGAGAGAGAGAGAGAGAGAGAGAATCGGAGTGGGGGAGGGGCAGAGAGTGAGGGAGAGAGAACCCCAGGCAGGTTCTGCGCTGTCCACACGGAGCCCAACTCGGGGCTTGAACTCACCAAACTGGTTGAGAGATCATGACCTGAGCCGAAACAGAGTTGGACGCTTCCCTGACCGAGCCAATCAGGCGCCCCCATACTGGTTTTTTTTTT
>NW_021911067.1:0-519 GCF_006229205.1 Suricata suricatta | reverse complement strand
AGTTGATATTTTAAATAAGTTTGTCTATTTTATTGGTCACCAAGTTTCTTAATGTTTATGCTTTTAGTAGCACTGGAAACCAGTGATGCTAATTCTTTCATTTCTGATACTATAAAACTTGTTTTTCCTCTTTTTAAAAATTTTTCAGAGGAGACTGACTAGAGGTTTAACAGTTTTGTTGATTTTCTCTATAGCTATCGTTAATTTTCTTTATTATTTTATTATTATTTTATTAATTTATTCTCTGTTATTGTAGTTTTTTGAGTAATTTTGGATCTTATTTGTTCTTATTTTCTAGTTTCTTAAGGTGAAAGCCAAGATCATTGATTTGAGACTTTTCTTCTTTTCTTATATAACCATTTATTATTATATATAAACTTTAATAAGGCTTTAACAGCATTCCACAAAGTTTTATGTTCTATTTAAAATTTTATTTCAAAATGCATTATAATATATATTTTGATTTTGTCTTTGGCCTATACACTTTTAGAATTATGTTATTTAGTTTCAGAATATTTG
>NW_021911066.1:0-1284 GCF_006229205.1 Suricata suricatta | reverse complement strand
CATAAATGTTCATTTGCATTGTTGGCCTGCCATTCGTTTTCAGTATGTATCTTCTTTTGGTATCAGGGTCATGCTAGGATCATAGAATAAATTTTGAAGTCTTCTTTCCTTTTCTATGGTTTGGAATACTTTGAAAAGAATAGGTATTAATTCTTCTTTAGATGTTTGGTAGACTTCTGGTCCTTGACTTCTGTTTATCAGGAGTTTTTTGATTACTGATCCAATTTCTTGGTTGGTTATCAGTCTGTTCACATTTTCTATTTCTTTGTGTTTTGGTTTTGGTAGTTTGTATGTTTCTAAGAATTTATCCATTTCCTCTGGTTGTCTAATTAGTTTGCATGTAGCTTTTCATAATATATTCTTATAATTGTTTGAATTCCTGTGGTGTTGGATGTTATTTCTCCCCTCTTGTGATTTTATTTATATGCATCTTTCTCTTTTCTTCTTGATAATTCAAGCTAGAGAGTGATTTTTTTTTAGAATGAGCTCTTCATTTCATTAATCTATTCTATTGTTTTGTTTTGTGTTTTTTTTAGTTTCTATATTATTTATTTCTGCTCCAATTTTTCATATTTCCTTCCTTCTTCTGTAGCTAGCCCTGTGCATTTTCCTTTGTACATTAAGGACTTCTTTTGTCTTGGTGCTTTTAAGAATATTTATCACTGTATTTTGTAAATTTAATTATAGTATGTCATGGTGTTAGATTTCTTTTGTTGATTTTGGTGGGCGTTCTCTGGGCCCCTTGGGTCTGTTTTCTTCCCTAGATGAGGGAAGTTTTCAGCTATTATTTCTTCAAATAAAATTTCTGCCTCCTTTTCGCTCTCTTCTTCTGAGACTCCTATAATGCAAATGCTATTATGTTTGTTGGAGACAGTTAAATCCATAAATCTTTTCTAGAGTTGCATAATTCTCCTTTCTCTGTTTTTTTTCAGCTTTGCTATTTCCTATTATTTTGTCTTCTAGGCCACTAATTCATTCTTCTGCTTCTTCCAGCCTACTGTTCATTGTATACAACCTTAAAAAACTTGTTTGTCTCATTCTTCATCCCTGATTATTTTTTAATTCTTTTATCTCTTTGATAAGGTTCTCAGTGATGTCTTCTATTCTTTTCTCAAGCCCAGTGAGAATCCTTATGATTGTCACTTTAAATTCTCCATCAGGTATGTTACTTATATCTGTTTCTCTTAGATTTCTGGCCATGACCTTATCTTGTTCTTTCATTTGGGATAAATTCCTCTGTCTTTGCATTTTGTCTAAGTTTCCCTTCTTTTCTGTTTTAGAAAA
>NW_021911065.1:0-519 GCF_006229205.1 Suricata suricatta | reverse complement strand
ATTTTAGGATGTTTGGGTGAAGAGACACAATGTGTTCTTAGAAAGTGGAGTGTTGTGATTATTTTTGTACTTTAAAAATTTCACTTATTCTCCCAAAGAATGATAGTAATGTCTATTATCTTTCCTTGTTTACTCCTCATCATATTCTGTGTCTAGCTGAGTATTTGCAATGTGTTGGAAGCTACTAAAAAAATGCTAATTTGGGGCTATTGCCTTATTTTCCCTTCTTAACTTTTATTTATATTCAATTTTTCAATTATTCACGCTTGCCAATAATGACAGCATGGAGGTCATGATAACTTGTATAGCTGTTTCCTCTAACCATTTATTAGCCTGCATTTTACCGGATAAGTGGGAACATGGTCAAAAGAAATTACGTGGCTATTGGGAACTGAAACCATCAATATTCCTTGTCCATGTTGAACAACACTGGGAGTAGACATTGTTTTTTGTCCTTATGTTAATCAGTGCTGGGACCAGGCAAAAACTTAGCTGTTTGCTTCAAGAAATGCCTGCTTG
>NW_021911064.1:0-519 GCF_006229205.1 Suricata suricatta | reverse complement strand
CCTTCCCTCAAACCCCTTCTTCTGTGTGGGCTCCTTTCTTGGAAAGGGCATCTCCTTGTGGGGGTCAGACCACATACCCCGCACAGCATCCAGACTCGAATCCACTGGGAAAGAGACAGACTCTCTACAGTAACGCCTGCAGAGGTCTTGAGAGTTAGTGACTGGGGCCGTGTGGTGTCCCTGAACAATCACAGGGTCCCGAGAATACAGTGTGGTGACTGGTTTTGCTGTTGGTCATATATTTCAACCCAGCCCACGAGGTCTGAAAGTGAGAAGATGGGGTTACTGGAAAAAAGTGGCCTGGAGCAAGCCCGCCATGGGGGGTTTAGAACCTTAGGGTTTATCAAACAAGCTGTGGGATTATTTGGGAGATCAGGACAAGACTCTTTTTTTTTTTTTAATGTTTTATTTATTTCTGAGACATAGAGCTGAGCTGTCGTCAGCACAGAGTCTGACTCGGGGCTTGAACTCACAAGCCATGAGACCTGACCTGAGCTGAAGTCAGATGCTTAACCAACT
>NW_021911063.1:0-519 GCF_006229205.1 Suricata suricatta | reverse complement strand
CCTTGGGGTCTTGGGAACCCTCACTGTGGACACCGACCTGGTCCCCACACACCGACCACACTGACCAACCCTCCTCCTCCCCAGGACTCCTGCGCCCACCCAACACACACGGGACCCCACACCCTGCTGGCCCTGGCACCCCCACCCACTCGTTCCCCAGGTCACTCTCTGACACCCTCTCGGCCCTTTCCTGGGCTCCGCTGACCCAATGCCCTCTGAGCGGCTCCCCAGGAGAACAGGTGTGGTTGTCAGGGCGCCTTCCCCCCAGACAGGCCCAGCGCAGGGCGGAACTGAGAGGGAGCGGGGGCCCCACTGGCCAGGCCCAAGCGGGAGCACTGGGGGCACTGAGGCTGGGGCCATGCGGTCACGGAGGGCTGTGACGGCCCCCCGGGGCACGGCTGACGTGGGCAGGCCCGGCATTGACCGCTCCCTTCCCGCCCAGAGCTGCTCCTGGATGACAGCTGTGCAGAGGACCAGGATGGGGAGCTGGACGGGCTGTGGACCACCATCTCCATCTTC
>NW_021911062.1:0-519 GCF_006229205.1 Suricata suricatta | reverse complement strand
GCCCACAGCACACGGCCACGGCTCAAAGCACACGGCCATGGCCCAGAGCACAAGGCTCGGAGCACACGGCTGTGGGAAGGAAAGAAAGGCTTACCTGAGGATTCAGTGCACGGATCAGACGAGATGCACCCTCTCCCTTTTACTCACCCCTACTTCTCCAGTAACCTGTCCACAGGAAGGGCTGGTGGAAAAAGAAGCTAGGGACCAACTGTAATGAGACTCTTGGGAGGACTTCAAAGTCGGGAATTCAAAGTGGATACAAAGTGGTGTGCCTGTGGCCCTTTGCTCTGTTGCTGCCCAGAGGGTATGTGACCAATGACACAGATTGTAGCCCCTGCGTCTACCGGGCAGGGTGGCCCAGGTCAGCGCCCTGAGCTCAGGCGACGGGGACACACCCGGGAAGGTAAAGGAGTCTTTGGCTCCATGTGGATCCGTCCAGAAATCCGGGCCTGGGGTGACAGCTTCCCCAGGCAGGGAGACGAGAAAGCGTGTCCCCCCAAAGGCACGATGCAGCCCTGA
>NW_021911061.1:0-519 GCF_006229205.1 Suricata suricatta | reverse complement strand
TCTGTTCCACCACCTGCAGGATACTAACGCCTGATTCGCCTCCTGTAACTGTTCCCACCAGTATAAAGGGCCCCGGCCCTTAGGGGTAGTCTGACCAATATTGGGACGGAGCTCCATCTGCCTTTAGAGCATCACTATAACCCCTTGGGTCATTGATACTGATTATCAGGGAGAGATAAAGGGGTTGGTGTCTCCTCTTCCTTTCACCAAACACATTATTAAGGATCAGAGAATTGCCCAGTTACTATTATTGCCTTATTATCACATAAGAAAGGATGCTACTAATGCCCCCAGAGGAGGATGCGACTTTGGGTCTAGCGATATGGCCTTTTGGACACAGCATATTAAGGCCTCCAGGTCCACTAAAGTATTAGGGAATCAGGGAGTCCCTTTTCAAGGACTCCTAGACACTGGAGCAGATGTCCCCTGCATGGCCGGAAGAGATCAGCCATCAGCGTGGCCAACTCTAATGCTTCTGTTACTCTTGGCAAAAAAAACTCAAATTCTAAAATGGTCAGA
>NW_021911060.1:0-519 GCF_006229205.1 Suricata suricatta | reverse complement strand
TTTGATTGTGGGAAATGCTCAGTAAAGTACTCAGGAGTGATGGGGCAAAGCAGACGAGCAATCTATGCTCAGATGGGTCCAAAAAAAGTTATTTGTACTGTACTTGCAGCTTTTCCTTAAGTTTGAGATTGTTGAAGAAGTTAAAGTTTTATTTAGAAGTGTAACCAACTCACAGAAAGAAAGGGAGAAAATATTTGCAATTGTGTACATGATAAGGGATTTGTATCCAGAATATATAAAGGACCCTTACAACTCAAAATAAAAAGGGAAATAATCCCATTTTAAAATGAACAAAAAAGATGGGGGTATAGCTCAGGGATAGAGCATTTGACTGTAAAATGAACAAAAAATTAAAATAGACATTTCCCCAAAAGAAGATATACTAGTGGTCAATAAACATGAAAAGACACTACACATTCTTAGCGATTAGGAAAACACAAACTCAAAGCCACAGTGACATACACTTCACACAAAACTGCAAGGATGGCTAAAATGACAAACAGTCAATAACAAGTGTTG
>NW_021911059.1:0-519 GCF_006229205.1 Suricata suricatta | reverse complement strand
TGCAGTAAACCGATGGAATAATACTTGAGGTTAAAATGCAGACGGGATAAAGATCCTTTGTCAAATGCCCACTTTGCTCTCATTTCCTTCCCTTTCTAGTATTTCTAGCTTTACTTAAAGAACCATCCAGAGCTTCCAACTACATGAAGGCCAAGCGTACAGCTTGTGTCCACGGAAGGGCACTGTGCGGCTGGGTTTCGTTTCCAGAAGAATTAGAAATATTTTTAGTGGCGCCGGTGAGAGTCGGAGGAGGAGGTTATAAGCGTCATGAGCGAAGGAGCAAGAGGCTTGCTGAGAGCCCACGACGGGCCAGGAGGCCAGAGTGCAAGGCCACAGCACCTCACACCCCGATCTCATTTTTCCTCACCTGGGACGGGAGATTAAAAATGACTCTTCTGCCCACCTCTAAGGGAGAGGGAGTATGATAATCGGTAACACACTGTTTTGGAAAATAAGCAACACTGTGTGGGTAGAAGTGGCGAAGTGCAATTTATGCTGTGCCCTGGACCACTGACAGGG
>NW_021911058.1:0-519 GCF_006229205.1 Suricata suricatta | reverse complement strand
CCCCCCCCACCCCAGTCAGGCAGTAGTTTTAAATTTTTAAATTTCCTAGCGACTCCTGGGTGGCTCAGTCAGTTAAGCATCTAACTTCAGCTCAATCATGATCTCACAGTTTGTGGGTTCAGAGCCCATGTTGGGCTCTGTACTGACAGCTCAGAGCCTGGAGCCTACTTCAGATTCTGTGTCTCCCTCTCTCTCTCTGCTCCTCACCCACCAGCTTGGGGGCTCAGGTGCACCTCTCTCTCTCAAAATTAAATAAACATTTTTAAAATGTAAATAAATAAATATTTTTTCCATAATATTTTATTGTCAAATTGTTTTCCATACAACACCCAGTGCTCTTCCCCTTAAGTGCCCTCCACCATCACCACCACCTGTCTTCCCCCCTCCCCCCTCCCCCCAACCCTCAGTTCATTCTCAGCATTCAATAGTCTCTCAAGTTCTGCATCCCTCTCTCTCCCCAACTCTCTGTCCCTCCTCCGCTCCCCCTGGTTCTCCATTAGGTTTCTCCTGTTCTCCTGT
>NW_021911057.1:0-519 GCF_006229205.1 Suricata suricatta | reverse complement strand
GACTATTAAATCTCTATCACAGTAAGTCTCCGAGTCCCGAATCCCAGCTTCTTCATGCAGGAGAGTCCCAGAAATAGTCCAAGTAATTGGCATTAACATAAGTTAAGAGAATGGGTAAGATGTGGGGTATTTATGCTCTGGAGTTTAACAACAATTAGAAGAAAAGGGTTAGATGCACATGTTGCAACATGGAAAGATCTTAAAAACAGTGCTAAGCGAAAAGAAAGTGGGCCACCATGAGATTTATAGGACCATACCATTTTTATAAGTTAAAAATGCATATTTTGGGGCACCTGGGTGGCTCTGTCAATTAAGCGTCAGACTCCAGCTCGGGTCATAATCTCACGGTTTGTGGGATTGAGCCCCGTGTCGGGCTCTGGGCTGACAGCTCTGAGCCTGGAACCTGCTTCGGATTCTGTGTCTCCCTCTCTCTCCCTCTCTGCCCCTTCCCTGCTCATGCTCTGTCTCTCTCTCTCTCTCTCTCTCTCTCTCTCTTTCAAAAACAAATAAACACACAAA
>NW_021911056.1:0-519 GCF_006229205.1 Suricata suricatta | reverse complement strand
AGGGTTCAAAGGATCAAGGAGAAGTGATGTGACTACTACTGTAGTAGACTGCACAGAGTGGGCTAGAGCCATGGCAGGGAATTCTTGGAGGAAATTGGAGAAGGACTGCCTCTAGAACAGTGGAAGTGAAATAGCCACTGCTGGAAAGATTCTGCTGAAAGTGGAAAAAATACCCGGGTATCTCCCTTCTTCCTGCCTTCTAATCCCCCACCAGTACTTCGTATTGGCCAAACGTTACTGGAAGCCAGGTGGCAAGAGAGCCTAGGAAATAGTTTGCTCTTTGGGTTCTACAACTTTCTTTCCCGTGGACTGTTAGATACAGCAAAGACAAGGGTTAGTGTCATCCTAACTGCTCATATCTGGGATGTATTTTCAATGTTTATCAGATGAACATTGTCTACCTTCTGGTTCCCCTAGTTCCCTTAATGGTGAAGTGTGAAAGTTTGTATCAAACACCAGATACAGCTCCTTCCTATGGATGTATTATGTTTTTCTTAAAAGGATAACAAGGGAATTGGG
>NW_021911055.1:0-1284 GCF_006229205.1 Suricata suricatta | reverse complement strand
AATCCCTATTAAAATAACACCTGCATTCTTCACAGATCTAGAACAAACAATACAAAAACTTGTATGGAACCAGAAAGGATCCTGAATAGCCAGAGCAATCCTGGAAAAGAAAACCAAAGCCGGAGGCATCACAATCCTGAACTCCAAGCTGTATGACAAAGCTGTCATCATAAAGACAGTGTAGTACTGGCACAAAAACAGACACTCAGGTCAATGGGACAGAATAGAGAACCCAGAAATGGACCCTCAAACGTAGGACCAACTGATCTGTTGACAAAGCAGGAAGGAATATCCAATGGAATAAAAACAGTTTCTTCAGCGACTGGTGCTGGGCAAACTGGACAGCGGCAGACAGATAAATGAGCCTGGACCACTGTCTTACACCGTACACAAAAATACTCAAAATGGATGAAAGACCTAAATATAAGACAGGAAGCCATCAAAATCCTAGAGGGAAAAGCAGGCAAAAACCTCTTTGACCTTGGCCACAGCAACTTCTTACCCAACATGTCTCTGAAGCCAAGGGGAACAAAAGCAAAATGAACTATTAGGACCTCATCAAAATAAGAAGCTTCTGCACAGCAAAGGAAACAATCAGCAAAACTGAAAGGCAACTGACGGAATGGGAAATGATAGTTGCAAATCACATATCAGATAAAGGGGCTAGTATCCAAAATCTATAAGGAACCATCAAACTCCACACCCAAAAAATGAATAATTCAGTGACAAAATGGACAAAACACATGAGTAGATACTTCTCCAAAGAAGACATCCAGATGGGTAACAGACACATGAAAAAATGCTCAACATCACTCATCATCAGGGAACTACAAATCAAAACCACAATGAGATACGAAATCACACCTGTCAGAATGGCTAACATTAACAAGTCAGACAACCACAGATGTTGGCAAGGATGCGGAGAGAGAGGATCTCTTCTGCACTGCTGCTGGGAACGCACACTGGTGCAGCCACTCTGGAAAACAGTATTGAGGTTCCTCAAAAAATTAAAAATAGAACTACCTATGGACCCAGCAATTGGGCTACTAGATATTTCCCCAAAGGATACAGGTGTGCTGTCTCGAAGCAGTGTTTAACACAGCACTATCAACAACAGTCTAAGTATGGAAAGAGCCCAAATGTCCATCGATGGATGAATGGATAAAGAAGATGTGGTGTATAGATACAGTGCAGTATTACTCGGCAATCAAAAAGAATGAAATCTTGCCAATTGCAACTAAGGGGGTGGAACTGGAGGGTATTATGCTAAGCGAAATTAGTCCT
>NW_021911054.1:0-519 GCF_006229205.1 Suricata suricatta | reverse complement strand
ACTGAGCTGGATGGGTGGGACCAGGGGTTGGAAAAGAGCGCCAGCTTGCTTCACACAGTGGGGTTCTTGCTTTGGTCTTGCTTTTCTTGCTACTCTCTCCGTGGGCAGTGCTGTCCATGCGCATGGGCTCTGCCGTCACCAGTCTGGATGGTTCCCAGATGGCCTGTGGTCCGTGCTCTTCTTCGGAGTCAAGAGTATCTCGCTGTCCCCTCTGTGTTGGTCTCTTCTCTCTGCTCATACATGTGCTGTTACTCACAATTTATATAAAGTTTCTCTCAAACCTTTTCTGCCTTTCTTTCTGCGGTTCTGCTCCTGCCTCTCCTCAACCACAGAAGCTGGTCACCCCTGTCCCCATCCCGTTCAGTAGAATCTTCTCATGTTGGGATTCACGGAGAATGCTTTGAACTCCTGTGGCCGGGTGTCTGCTCTCAACCTTGCTAGGATCAACCTTCATTGATGTTGACCTCTCTTTTCCTTCTTGGGGGAAAAAAAAACTTTCTCTCCCTTGGCTGTGGACAC
>NW_021911053.1:0-519 GCF_006229205.1 Suricata suricatta | reverse complement strand
CTAAAAATCAGAGTGATTTGAAAGATATGAATTTACTACCATTGTGATATCTGTAGATTTTGTGTTTGGGGTGATGTTCTCTAGTCCTTTATAGACCTTGCTGCTTTCCACTAACCGAGCCTCTCTTAGAATTTCTTATAGGCCTGCTTTAGTTATCACTAACTTCCTTTATTTTTGTTTTGTTTTGTTTTCTTCTCTTATCAGAGAAAGAGAGAGACAGACAGACAGACAGACACAGGGTGCATGTGGCAGAGGGGCAGAGAGAGAGGGCGATACAGGATCTGAAGCAGACTCCAGGTTCTGAGCTATCCGCACACAACCTGATGTGGTGCTTCAATTCACAAACCATGACATCGTGACCTGAGCCAAATCAGATTCTCAACCATCTGAGCCACCCAGATACCCTAGTGGTCACTATCTTCTTTAGTTTTTGTTTTCTAGGGAAGTCTGTACTCTTCTTCTCTTTGCTGGGAAAGGGAATCTTGGCTGCATATTTTTCCTCATTAACACATTGAATAT
>NW_021911052.1:0-519 GCF_006229205.1 Suricata suricatta | reverse complement strand
CAGAAATCAATTCACAAATTCCATTCAACTTCTAAATGCATGGATGTTTAGGGGGGAAAGATGCACAGCCTCTGGCCTGGGACACAGGCTTACCTGAGAGCTGACCATTTCTTCTTCTTTCCTCTGGTTCTGTAGATTTCTTTCTTCAGATGACATTTGTGGAGATATCACAGCTGCACTGGGAGAAAATGCCCTTAAAAGCACCAAGAGAACTTCTCATCAGAAATGTACTCACAGGCCGGCAGGACTTTCAATTAGAGAGGGGCCCAGCTTTCTAGTTTTTTTTGTGTCAAGAGCTTATCAGAAACTAAGCCTACCTACTGGAGACCAACATCTGCATTTCCCTTCTGGACATTCAAGCCTTCCATTCCCACAGCAACCCAAGACTTCTTCTACACCATAGGAACAGCATGCTGCACGGTCCTAATGCTCCCACACTCAGGTAGAAGAGACCCTATTACGTCTTGACGAAAGGCCTGTACTCAACTCTCACAAATTAATGGGAAGTCTTCCTTCTCA
>NW_021911051.1:0-519 GCF_006229205.1 Suricata suricatta | reverse complement strand
TTATGTTCTTTTTTTTTTTAATTCCACATGTCAGTGGGATTATAGAGTATTTGTCTTTGTCTGGCTTATGCCACTTCACATAACTTCCCCCAGTTTCATCCATGTTGTGGCCAATGGCAGGGTTTCCTTTTCTCATGGTTGAAAAACTTTCCATTGCACGCGTATACCACTGTGTATACCATATCTTCTTTATCCTTTCGTTTATTAGCAGACACTTGGTTTGTTTCCACATCTTAACTATTGTGAATAATGCTGCAGTGAACATGGGAGTGCATATCTCTTTGAGAGACATCTCTTTGAGAAACGGATTACCTTTCCTTTGGATATATACCCAGAAGTGGGATTGCTAGGTCATGCTAGGTGAGTAAGTTATGAGGCCATCAGGTACCTCATGGGGACTATAGTTCATAGTAATATATTACATACTTGAAATTTGCTAAGAGAGTAAGTCTTAAGCATTTTCATCACACCTGCACATGTGTGCACTTGTGCACATACACACACACACACACACACACA
>NW_021911050.1:0-519 GCF_006229205.1 Suricata suricatta | reverse complement strand
GTGTTACAAGGGTGATCCCTCTGGCCTTGGGCAATGTGTGCCCTTGAATCTGAGAAACAGACACCTAGGCCTCCAAGGTCAGAGGGGAAACTTGAAGCCTGTCATGGAGTCAGTTTGGTTCAGACCTGCCTCCTTAAAATGTGTACCCTCCCCATGCCCACATACTACTTTCTTGTTAATCTCACAGCAGTTTTTTGATATTATTTAGCATTTTAAGTTAAATACTAACTTGATTCATCTAATGAAATGTTTCTTTTTTTAAAAGCCAGTGGCCAAGTTGATTCTATGTAACCCATTATCACTGGGTTCTTTTATCCCTCCTGTAATCATGCATAATCATACAGTAATTTTGTCACTTTATAATAATACTGATTAACCCCTATTACTGGCAGATTTAACAATTTATCTCTAATCTTCTACAAATGACTTAAACTAGTAAATGCAACTGTATATCACCCAAAATGTCAACATTATAAACTGAGTTGACAGATGTATGAACTTGTATCATTTCAATATTTG
>NW_021911049.1:0-519 GCF_006229205.1 Suricata suricatta | reverse complement strand
ACTGAGCTGGATGGGTGGGACCAGGGGTTGGAAAAGAGCGCCAGCTTGCTTCACACAGTGGGGTTCTTGCTTTGGTCTTGCTTTTCTTGCTACTCTCTCCGTGGGCAGTGCTGTCCATGCGCATGGGCTCTGCCGTCACCAGTCTGGATGGTTCCCAGATGGCCTGCGGTCCGTGCTCTTCTTCGGAGTCAAGAGTATCTCGCTGTCCCCTCTGTGTTGGTCTCTTCTCTCTGCTCATACGTGTGCTGTTACTCACAATTTGTATAAAGTTTCTCTCAAACCTTTTCTGCCTTTCTTTCTGCGGTTCTGCTCCTGCCTCTCCTCAACCGCAGAAGCTGGTCACCCCTGTCCCCATCCCGTTCAGTAGAATCTTCTCATGTTGGGATTCACGGAGAATGCTTTGAACTCCTGTGGCCGGGTGTCTGCTCTCAACCTTGCTAGGATCAACCTTCATTGATGTTGACCTCTCTTTTCCTTCTTGGGGGAAAAAAAAACTTTCTCTCCCTTGGCTGTGGACAC
>NW_021911048.1:0-519 GCF_006229205.1 Suricata suricatta | reverse complement strand
GGCACTTGAGGGGAAGAGCACTGGGTGTTATATGGAAAACAATTTGACAATAAAATATTATGGGAAAATAAATAAATAAATAAATAAATAAATAAATAAATAAATAAATGTTAGGAACAAAGAGCACCTTTAAAAAAATTTATTGAAGTAGAACAGACATACAATATTATATTAGTTTCAGATGTACAGCATAGGGATTCAACAATTCTGCGTATTACTCAGTGCTCACCAAGATAAGTGTAGTTCCCATCTGTCCTCATATAACATTGTAACAATATTATTGACTCTGTCCTATGCTGTACTTTTAATTTTCATGACTTATTTATTTTATAATTGCCTTTTTTTTTTGCTCTGAGTCTGAAAAAAAATGCACTGCTCATCACCAAGCAAATTGAACCTCATTCAAGTTCTTAAGAACTTGTAGAACTTGTAAGGGAAGAGTGGGATTGCAGAGTACTAATATTCTTCACAGAGACCACCCATGGGGGCTGTGTACCTAATTCTGCTCCACCAAGTTAA
>NW_021911047.1:0-519 GCF_006229205.1 Suricata suricatta | reverse complement strand
ATTAGAAACCCTAAAAGAGACTGTTACCAAATTAACCATGAAGACTGGCAGAAATTGGGTAAACTCTCCTTCCCTATGCCACTTACAGGGTAAGAAATTCCCCTTACACCAAAAAGGGCTATGCCAGGTTCTAGAGGAACAATGTTACTTCTATGCCAATAGCTGAGGAATTGTACAGGATAGTCTAGCTGCGGTTCGCAGCCACCACAAGATCATAACATTTGTCAAAGAGCAGGTAAATGCTATACTGTTAATGGTCTTACCAGCATGTAGCCTTAAACCAGAACAATGGTAACATAGCTGACCCAGGATGGGGTCAATTACAAGACAGAGGGGGGAATGTAAGGATGCAGGTCTGAAACTGACTCCATGAGACAATAGAAGGGCACACATTGCCCAAGGCAAGAGGGACCACCCTTGTAAAGCCCAATCGGGAAAGGCCAGCTAACACCTTTAACATTTCTAAGGGCAGGCCTAAAGATGGAGGCTAAGGCTAGTCACGCCCTGTGTGAGGGTCCT
>NW_021911046.1:0-519 GCF_006229205.1 Suricata suricatta | reverse complement strand
CCTCTTTGGAGAAATGTCTGTTCATGTCTTCTGCCCATTTCTTCAATGAGTTATTTGTTTTGTGGGTGTGAAGTTTGGTGAGTTCCTTGTAGATTTTAGATACTAGCCCTTTATCTGATATGTCATTTGCAACTATCTTTTCCCATTCTGTCGGTTGCCTATTAGTTTTCTTGATTGTTTCCTTTGCAGTGCAGAAGCTTTATATCTTGATGAAGTCCCAAAAGTTCAGTTTTGCTTTCATTTCCCTTGCCTTTGGTGATGTGTTGAGTAGGAAATTGCTGCGGTTGAGGTCTAGGAGGTTTTTCCCTACTTTCTCCTCGAGGGTTTTGATGGTTTCCTGTCTCACATTCAGGTCCTTCAGCCATTTTGAGTTAATTTTTGTGTGTGGTGTAAGAAAGTGGTCTAGTTTCAATCTTCTGCATGTTACTGTCCAGTTCTCCCAGCACCATCTGCTAAAGAGTAAGGCCAATATAAATTTTGAACAAATTAATCTCTGAAAATAATCTTTTAGTTTAGAAA
>NW_021911045.1:0-519 GCF_006229205.1 Suricata suricatta | reverse complement strand
AATTTATTTATTTATTTTGAGAGGGAGATAGTGAGAGCAGGGTAGGACCAGAGGGAGAGGGAGACAGAGAGTCCCAAACAGCCTCTGTGCTGACAGCTGCAGGGCTCAAATCCATGACGTTGAGACCATGACCTGAGCCAAAATCAAGAATCAGACATTCAACCGACTATGCTCCCACAGCACCTCCCCCAATTCATCTTTTTTTAATTAAGATTTTTGTTACATTTTAATTTCATATAGTTAACATACAGTGGTATATTAGTTTCAGTTGTACAATATGGTGATTCAACCATTCTACACATTACTCGGATCAAAACGATAAGTGTACTCTTTATTTTTTTAATAGATTATTTTCTAATTGGATACCATATAACACCCAGTGCTTCTCCCACCAGTGCCCCCACCATGACCATCACCCCTTTCCCTCCCTCCTCCTCCCCCTTCAGTCCACAGCTCATTTTCAGTATTCAGTAGTCTCTCATGATTTGTGTCCCTCACTCTCCCCAGCTCTCTTTCCCC
>NW_021911044.1:0-1284 GCF_006229205.1 Suricata suricatta | reverse complement strand
TTTTTTTTTTTAAAGGATTTCTTATTTCCCACATTTAATTTTGAAAATACTGTATTAATATGGTTAATATTATTATTTTATTAAACTGTTAGTGTTCCAAATTTGATGTTTAAAACATTGGTGAATCCTATAGTTGATTCAGAAATTTTTGTGGAATCACAATTTTGATTGGACTGCCTACTCTTAGGAATTTTTCCTACTCTTAGGAATTTTCACTTTAGATTCTACTTGCTCTTATCTTAAACTACTCACATCTGTAGATTAAGAGACACAAACATCCAATCCACAATGACCTCACTCCCCAGTACGGATTTTCAATGAAGAAGAAGGAGAATGTTGTGTTTCTTTTATATCTATCCCCTAATTGCTTTTAGCCTCTGCAAAGGTTCTGTTTTGTCCAGGTGGTTATTCGGAAGCATCCTGTGCTTTCAGAATCTCTTGAAATATTTACAGATGATGAATCTGCAGCTGAAACATTCAATAAACAGCACCTGCAAAACTTAGACTTTGTCTAAATTTGGGAGTCAGACTGCAGACTGGTAGTTTGGCTAGGTCTAGGGAATATGACTTTTAGAAAAGAATTTCAGAAATTTAACATAAAAGCTTGAGTAATATTTATAACCTCCTTGCTAGATTTGTTTTTATCCAGCATATTTTGTCATTTTATTGTAGTTTTTTTAAACTTAACATGACAGGTTACCAATCTTTTTCATAATTAATACATTTTTATAAATGTCACAGTTTGTAGAACTGTACATTTAAGTTAACATGGGGCTGAAAGTAATGTTCCCTTGTATTTATTACCTAGCAGAGTCTGTCTTTGTCTCTCCAATCATCATCTATCCAGCAGTGTGCTGGTAAATGTTCAATAATTGGCTCACCAAAAATGAAATAATAGAAGCCCTGATCTGTATCATTTGCTAATTTCCATGTAAATACTTCTTCCATGGCCAATTTCAAGGTACCAAAGATTTAACTGCCAGCTTGCAAAATTTCTGAAAATTTAATAATCAGATGATGAGCAGGTATAACAAGCTAGTATAATCCTGAACTAGTGTAAATCTGCTACAGCACACCACTGCCTCGGTCTCTGTTACCTCCTGACATGCACTTGCCTGTCTCAGGCATTCACAATTCAAGATATTTCATCTTTATTTTTATATATCTTGGTATTTTTCATATATATATGTATATGTATACATATACATACAGATACATATATACATACTTTTTTGTCTATGTTAGATTCATGGAAAAGCTGACACTTTAAGATTTTCACTCTTT
>NW_021911043.1:0-519 GCF_006229205.1 Suricata suricatta | reverse complement strand
ACCCTGACGTCAGCACCTCGGTGGGGACGTGCTCTGGTCACACCCGGGCCCCGAGCCCTGATGCTCACCGAGAACCGCCTGGGGGTCTCATGAACTCCCTGATATTTTAGGCAAAATCTAGGGTGCGAACGCACGTCTGCTGTGGAGACGGCCCGGAAGAAGAAAGGTAGCTGTGACAAGGGGCAGGAATGGTGGCCCGCACCTGGAGAGACGGCCACGTGCAGCCAAGTGCTTAGCGGCTGCCTCTTGGGAACAATGAGCCAAGAGGTTTCGTGTGTGTCATTTGCTTAATCAGCACCCAGATTATGGCCTGGAAGTGCCACAGAGGTGGGGGGGTGGGGGGGGGCTCCCTGATGGAAAGCTGCCCTCAGCCCGGCCGTGACAGTGACTGGTGGCCCCTCTACCAGCCACATGGGAGCCCAGGCCGGTCCCGGGGTCCCAGCCCCTGCTCAGCACACGGCCAAGAGGCCACTGGCAGAGGGGAGGCAGAACACAGAGGGGCTGGTGGCCATGAGGCGG
>NW_021911042.1:0-519 GCF_006229205.1 Suricata suricatta | reverse complement strand
ACCCTGACGTCAGCACCTCGGTGGGGACGTGCTCTGGTCACACCCGGGCCCCGAGCCCTGATGCTCACCGAGAACCGCCTGGGGGTCTCATGAACTCCCTGATATTTTAGGCAAAATCTAGGGTGCGAACGCACGTCTGCTGTGGAGACGGCCCGGAAGAAGAAAGGTAGCTGTGACAAGGGGCAGGAATGGTGTCCCGCACCTGGAGAGACGGCCACGTGCAGCCAAGTGCTTAGCGGCTGCCTCTTGGGAACAATGAGCCAAGAGGTTTCGTGTGTGTCATTTGCTTAATCAGCACCCAGATTATGGCCTGGAAGTGCCACAGAGGTGGGGGGGTGGGGGGGGGCTCCCTGATGGAGAGCTGCCCTCAGCCCGGCCGTGACGGTGACTGGTGGCCCCTCTACCAGCCACATGGGAGCCCAGGCCGGTCCCGGGGTCCCAGCCCCTGCTCAGCACACGGCCAAGAGGCCACTGGCAGAGGGGAGGCAGAACACAGAGGGGCTGGTGGCCATGAGGCGG
>NW_021911041.1:0-519 GCF_006229205.1 Suricata suricatta | reverse complement strand
GTCCTCTTAGTACAATTTTAAAAAGGCTTGTAATGACATAAAAATAATAAAAATTATATGGAAGTAAGTAGCAGTGGTAAGAAAATAACAACTCAAAAATAGTCTACCGACACTAATGTGTTTGCACAAGTCTAGACGTGTTCTCAGTGTCACCGTGGTATCTTTGGAGCGGCTCACCATTCGACACACTTCCATTCAGCACATCACAGGGACCAGAGCTGGTCCATAGCACAGACCACCGGTTGCAGTGCTCTGAGCTGGTCAGCCTGACACTCTCCAAGAAACCTCTACTTTATTCCTTCCCTCTACCTTAATCATCGACTCCTGTGGCTGCATTCCCTTTTCCAGACTGGTTTCCAGGATAAATTGGCAGTGGAGATGTCCACTGGAAAACCTTATTTTTGGTGACTTATACTATGAATGTGCTGTCTTTTCAATTCAGTTCACATACTATCTGCATTTATCAGTCACTTTTTTTATACAGGTGAGTGAAATATGTCATACCTTTAACAATCTAGT